>NC_080188.1:100181690-100321114 GCF_030028045.1 Hippopotamus amphibius kiboko | reverse complement strand
ACACATGGTTGGTGTGACAGATGAGCAATATGGGTGGCATGTGTAAGGTGACACTCCACTGGGGTGGGTGTGACCAGGCTGAGGTGACACCTTGTGGCTGTGACGGCCTTGCCATGTGGGTGGCATGTACGAGGTAGCACCCCACCAGGTAGGGAGTGATGGGGCCGAGGTTCCAGCAGGCCACTGTAATGTCCTCAACATGCGGGTGACCAATGAGATGTAGCATCCCACCAGGTGGGGTGTGCCCAGGCCTAGGTGACACCTGGCAGCCATGATGGCCTCACATTTCAGGTGACTCGTGCAAAGTGGCATTGCACACGGCGAGGTGCACCTGGGTTGAGGTGACACCTGATGACAGTGATGGACTCACAACACGGGTGGCTTGCATGAGGTGACACACTGGAGGACAGAGTGTGATTGAGCTAAGGTGACACCTGGTGGCTGTGGTGTCCTCATCACATGGGTGGCATGCAAGAGATGACACCCCACCAGGTGTGGTGTCATGGGGATGAGGTGACAGCTAGTGGCTGTGACTGCATTGTCATGTGGGTGGCACATGTGAGGTAGCACCCCATCAGGTAGGGAGAGTTGGGGCCGAGGTGACACATGGTGGCTGTGATGGCCACACCACATGGGTGACCTGCATGAGGTGGCATTCCACCATGAGGTGTGTGTCTGGGCCATTTTGACACTCAGTGGCTGTGATGTCTTCACCACCCGGGTGGCTCATGCAAGGTTTCACCCTGCCAGGTGGTGTGTTATGGGGCTGAGGTGACACACCATGGTCATGATGACCTTGCCATGCTGGTGACATATGTCAGGTGGTACCTGACCTGGTGGGGTTTGACAGGACTGATGTGACACCTGGCGGCCATGATGGGTTTGCCTCACAGGTGACCCGTGTGAGGTGGCACCCTGATGGGTGGAGTACAATGGGGCTGAGGTGACACCTGGTGGTTGTTACGGCCTTGCCATGCGGGTGGCCTGTACGAGGTAGCACCCCACCAGGTAGGGAGTGATGGGGCAGAGGTTCCACCAGGCCACAGTAGTGTGCTCAACATGCGGGTGACCAATGAGATGGAGCATCCCACCAGGTGGGGTGTGCCCAGGCCTAGGTGACACCTGGCAGTGTGTTGGCCTCACCACATGGGTGACCCTGGCAGGCTGGAACCCCACTGGGCAGGTGTTTCTGGGCCAAGGTCAAACACAGGTTCTGTGATGGCCTCACCACATGGGTGGCACCCCACTGGGTTGCGTGTGCCCAGGCCAAGGTGACACTCAGGGGCCATGACAGCCTTACCACGTGGATGACCAGTGTGATGTGGCCACCTGTTGGGCAGCACATGACTGTGCCAAAGTGACACCTGGTGGATGTGATGGCCTCACCATGCAGGTGACCTGTACAAGGCCTCACCACATGGGTGGCATGCATGAGGTTGCTCTCCACTGGGCAGAGTGACCCAAGGCCGAGGTGACACCTGGTGGCCATGGTGGCCTCACCATGCAGATGGCACATGTGGAGTGGCATCCCTCAGGGTGGGATTTGCCCAGGCCAAGGTCAAACCCCACTTCCATTATGGCCTCAATATGTGGGTGACCCACATGAGGTTGCACCCAGCTGGGCGGGTTGTGCCAGTTCTGAGGTGAAACCCAGTGGGCATGAAGGCCTAGCCACACGGGAGACCCACACATGGTGGCACACAGCCAGGCAGTGTGTAACTGGGCCAAGGTGACACCCAGTGACCATTACGGCCTTGCCTCATGGGTGATATGTGTGAAGTGGCACTCTGTGGGGCAGGGTGTTACCAGGCCTAAGTGACACCCTGGCCATGAGGGTCTTGCCATGTGCATCACCTGCATGATGTGGCTCCCCACTGGGCAGGTTGTGAAGTAGCCGAGGTGAAACTCGGCCTCCTGACCTCATCGCCATGCTGGTGGCATGTGCGAAGTGTCACCGTGATGGGTGGGGAGTGCCCAGGTCTAGGTGACACCCAGCTGCCATGCAGGCCTCATCAGGCAGATGCACCACAGTATGTGGCACTCCTCCAGTTGGTGTGTGCCCTGGCGAAAGTGAATCCCAGCATTCATGAGGGCATCAACATGTGGGTGACCCATGCGAGGTGGCAGCCCCCAGGTGATGTGTGACTGGGCTGAGGTGAAACCCAATGGAATGTCAGCCTCACCACATAGGTGACCCTGGTGTGGTGGCATCCCACCAGGCGGCATGTGCCCTGGCCAAGGTCAAACACAGCTTCTGTGATGGCCTTGCCACTCGGGTGACAGGTGCAAAGTGGCTCCCCATCAGGTGGCATGTGCCTGGTCTGAGGTGACAGCCAGCAGCTATGATGTACTTGCCACATGGGTTACCTATGTGAGGTGGCACCCCACTGGGTGGATATGCCCAGGTGGATGTGACACCTGGCAGCCCTGATGGCCTCAGCACGTGGGTGACTGATGTGAGGTGGCACCCTGCTAGGTGGGGTGTGATGGATCTGAGGTGACATCTGGCAGCCATAATGGCCTTGCAACATGGGTGGCACATGCAAAGTGGCACACCGCAGGTGGGATGTGAGGGGGTCTAGGTGACCCCCGGTGGCTTTGACGGTGCAGCTATGTGTGTGACAAGGGCAAGGGTGCACCCATCTGGGTGGGGTGTTACTGGACCAAGGTTACACCTTGTGACCATAATGGCCTCAGCACTTGGGTGGTATGCATGATGTGGCACCCTGCCAGCAGGGTGTGATGGGGCCAATCGACACCCCATGATTGTGACAGCCTCTCAACACGGATGACCCATGTGAGGTGGCTTGTTGCCGGGCAGGGTGTGACTGAGCTGAGGTGACATCTGGCAGCCATTACAGCCTCACCACATGGCTGACACATGCGCGGTGGCACCCTGTTTGGCTGGATGTGCCTGGGCCTAGGTGACAGCCTGTTGCTGTGAGGGCAATGCCACAAGTGTGACCCTTGTGAGATGGCACTCTGGTGGGTGGGGTTTGCATGGGCCTAGGGGCCACCTGGTGGCCGAGAGGGCCTAGCAACCCAGGTTACCCTCACGAGATGGCACCCTGCCTGATGGGGTGTGCCCAATTCAAGGTGTTACCTGATTGTCATGACAGCATCACCACATGCATGGCATGCACAAGGTGGTACACTGTTGGGCTGTGTTTTATAATTCTAGGTGACACCCCGTGGCCTTCATGGCCTTGCCATGTGGGTGGCATGCACGAAGTGGCTCCTGGCCGGCCATGGTGTCCCTGGGCTGAGGTGAGACCTGGCAACACTGACGGCCTCACCACATGGCTTACACATGTAAGGTGGCACCCCACAGGGTGGATGTGCCTGGGCTGAGGTGAGGCCTGATATCCCTGATGGCCTCACCACGTGGGTGAATCACATGAGTTGACACCCCACCAGGCAGGGTGTGGTGGGGCTGAAGTGACACCCAGCAGCCATAATGGCCTTGCAATGTGGGTGGAACCTGCAAAGTGCCACCACTCTGGGCAGGGTGTAAGGGTGCCAAGGAGACACATGGTGCTGTGATGGCCCAGCACCATGGGTGGCAAGTGCAAGGTTGCACCCCACCAGGTGGGGTGTTACAGGGCTGAGGTGGCACCTGGTGGCTGTGATGGCCTCACCACTTGGGTGGCACACACATGGTAGCACCCTGCCAGGCAAGGTGCGATGGGGCCAATGGACACCCTGTGGCTGTGACAGCCTCGCAACCCTGGTGACCTATACTAGGTGTCTTCCTGCTGGGCAGGTTGTGACCAAGCTGAGGTGACACCCGGCAGCAAGATGGCCTTGCCACATGGGTGTCCTGCAAGAGGTGGCACCATGCTGTGTGGGTTGTGACCAGGCCAAGGGGACACCTGGCGGCCATGACAGCCTCGCCACAATCGTAGCAAGTGTGAGATTGCACCCTGCAGGCTGCAGTGTGAGCAGGCCAAAGTGATCCACAGCAGCTGTGAGAGCCACATCACATGGGTGACCCTTGCAAACTGGCACCCCGTTAGGTGGTGTGTGACTGGTCCAAGGTGATGCCCAGTGGCCATGAGGACCTCACCACATGGGTGACCCACATGAGCTGGCACCCTGCCTGGCAGGGTGTAACCAGGCCAAGGTGACATCTGGTGGCATAGAGGTGCTCACAACGTGAGTAACCATGCGAGGTGGCATCTCACATGGTGGGGTATGCCCGGGTTGAGGTGACACACTTTGACCAAGACAGACTTGCAGCACAGGTGGCATGCACAAGGTGACACCCCACTGTGCAGTGTGTGATCGGGCTGAGGTGACACCTGGTGGCTGTGATACTCTCGTCCTGAGGGAAGCACATGCTAGTTGACACCCTGGCAGGTGGGTATTGACCAGGAAGAGGTGACACCCAGTGGCCGTGATGGCCTCACTACATGGGGGACACACAAGAGATGACATGGTGCCAGGTGTGGTGTCACAGGGACAAGGTGGCACCTAGTGGT
Source organism: Hippopotamus amphibius kiboko (assembly GCF_030028045.1). Lineage (NCBI taxonomy): Eukaryota > Metazoa > Chordata > Mammalia > Artiodactyla > Hippopotamidae > Hippopotamus > Hippopotamus amphibius. Next base: position 100,316,633 of record NC_080188.1, on the reverse strand, counting down.
GTGATTGCCTAGCTATGCAGGTGGCACATCAAGGTGGCACCTGGCAGGGCGGGGAATGATGGGGCTGAAGTGACACCCAGTGGCCATGATGGCCTAGCCATGTGAGTAGCATGCACTATGTAGCACCCCATCAGGCAGTGTCTGAGTGGGCTTAGGTGACACCTCGTGGCCTTGGTAGCCTCACCATGCTGGTGACATGGGTGAGGTAGCACCTTGCCTGGAGGGGTGTGACATGGCTGAGATGACACGTGGTGGTCATGATCCCTTGCCTCTTAGGTGGCTCCAGCGTGGTGGCAACCTGCTGTGAAAGCTATGAAGGGGTTAAGTTGACATCCCATGGCTATGACAGCCTCACCACATGGGTGACCCAAGTGAGGTGGCTCCCCACAAGACATGGTGTGACTGAGCTAAGCTGTCACCCAGTGGCAGTGATGGCTTCTCCATGCAGGTCACCCATACGAGGTGGTACCCCACTGGGTGGTGGGTAAAGCAACCAAGGTGACACCCGGCAGCTGTGAGGGCCTCATCACGTGGGTGATCTGTGCATGGTGGCTCCCCACCAGGCATTGTGTGCTCAGGCAGAGGAGACATCTGGCAGCCATGACAGCTTCACCATGCAGTTGACCTTTGCCAGGTGGCAACCTGCGGGGTGGGATGTGACCATGCAGACGTGACACCCAGTGGTGTGACCACCTTGCCATGCAGGTCCTATGTCGAGGTGACATTCTTCTGGTCAGGGAGTGACGGGGCTGGAAATTGGTGGCCGTGAGTGCTGCACCATGTGGGAGGCACATGCTAGGTGACATCCCAATGGGCAAGGTGTACCCAGGCCGAGGTGACACTCAGTGGCTGTGATGGCCTCACAACACAGGTGACCCATGTGATTTGGTATCCTGCATGGTGTGGTGTGACTGGGTTGACATGACACAGCGACCACATTGGACTTGCAATGTGGGTGGCATGCATGAGGTTAGCCCTGCCAGGTAGGGTGTGATCGGGCTGAGGTGACACCCGGCAGCCATGATGGGCTTGCCACATGGATGGCACACAAGAGATGACACCCCACTGGGCATGGTGTCATGGGGATGAGGTAAAACACTATGGCTGTTACTGCCTCACCATGGGGGTAGCACATGTGTTGTCGCACCCCACCCGGCCTAGAGTGATGGGGCCAAAGTGAAACATGGTGACTGAGATGACTTGCCACGTGGGTGGCTAGAATGAGGTGGCACCCAGCTGTGCATGGCGTGGACGGGCCAAGATGACACCCGACAGCTGTGACAGCCTCGCCACGCTGGTTACCCCTGTGTGGTGGCATCCCACTCCGTGGTGTATGACTTGGCCAAGGTGACAACCAGCAGCCATGAAGGCCTCACTACATGGGTGACATTCGTGAGTTGAAACCCCACTGGGTGGGGTGTGCCCAGGCCTAGGTGAAACATGGCTGCCGTGAGGGCCTCAACACACTGGTGACCCGCATGAGGTGGTATCCTGCTGGGTGGGGTGTGCCCATGCCCAGGTGTCACCTGGCTGCTGTGATTGCCCTGCAAGGTGGGTTACCAGTGCTGGGTGGGGTGCACCCAGGTTGAGGTGACACATGGTTGGTGTGACAGATGAGCAATATGGGTGGCATGTGTAAGGTGACACTCCACTGGGGTGGGTGTGACCAGGCTGAGGTGACACCTTGTGGCTGTGACGGCCTTGCCATGTGGGTGGCATGTACGAGGTAGCACCCCACCAGGTAGGGAGTGATGGGGCCGAGGTTCCAGCAGGCCACTGTAATGTCCTCAACATGCGGGTGACCAATGAGATGTAGCATCCCACCAGGTGGGGTGTGCCCAGGCCTAGGTGACACCTGGCAGCCATGATGGCCTCACATTTCAGGTGACTCGTGCAAAGTGGCATTGCACACGGCGAGGTGCACCTGGGTTGAGGTGACACCTGATGACAGTGATGGACTCACAACACGGGTGGCTTGCATGAGGTGACACACTGGAGGACAGAGTGTGATTGAGCTAAGGTGACACCTGGTGGCTGTGGTGTCCTCATCACATGGGTGGCATGCAAGAGATGACACCCCACCAGGTGTGGTGTCATGGGGATGAGGTGACAGTTAGTGGCTGTGACTGCATTGTCATGTGGGTGGCACATGTGAGGTAGCACCCCATCAGGTAGGGAGAGTTGGGGCCGAGGTGACACATGGTGGCTGTGACGGCCACACCACATGGGTGACCTGCATGAGGTGGCATTCCACCATGAGGTGTGTGTCTGGGCCATTTTGACACTCAGTGGCTGTGATGTCTTCACCACCCGGGTGGCTCATGCAAGGTTTCACCCTGCCAGGTGGTGTGTTATGGGGCTGAGGTGACACACCATGGTCATGATGACCTTGCCATGCTGGTGACATATGTCAGGTGGTACCTGACCTGGTGGGGTTTGACAGGACTGATGTGACACCTGGCGGCCATGATGGGTTTGCCTCACAGGTGACCCGTGTGAGGTGGCACCCTGATGGGTGGAGTACAATGGGGCTGAGGTGACACCTGGTGGTTGTTACGGCCTTGCCATGCGGGTGGCCTGTACGAGGTAGCACCCCACCAGGTAGGGAGTGATGGGGCAGAGGTTCCACCAGGCCACAGTAGTGTGCTCAACATGCGGGTGACCAATGAGATGGAGCATCCCACCAGGTGGGGTGTGCCCAGGCCTAGGTGACACCTGGCAGTGTGTTGGCCTCACCACATGGGTGACCCTGGCAGGCTGGAACCCCACTGGGCAGGTGTTTCTGGGCCAAGGTCAAACACAGGTTCTGTGATGGCCTCACCACATGGGTGGCACCCCACTGGGTTGCGTGTGCCCAGGCCAAGGTGACACTCAGGGGCCATGACAGCCTTACCACGTGGATGACCAGTGTGATGTGGCCACCTGTTGGGCAGCACATGACTGTGCCAAAGTGACACCTGGTGGATGTGATGGCCTCACCATGCAGGTGACCTGTACAAGGCCTCACCACATGGGTGGCATGCATGAGGTTGCTCTCCACTGGGCAGAGTGACCCAAGGCCGAGGTGACACCTGGTGGCCATGGTGGCCTCACCATGCAGATGGCACATGTGGAGTGGCATCCCTCAGGGTGGGATTTGCCCAGGCCAAGGTCAAACCCCACTTCCATTATGGCCTCAATACGTGGGTGACCCACATGAGGTTGCACCCAGCTGGGCGGGTTGTGCCAGTTCTGAGGTGAAACCCAGTGGGCATGAAGGCCTAGCCACACGGGAGACCCACACATGGTGGCACACAGCCAGGCAGTGTGTAACTGGGCCAAGGTGACACCCAGTGACCATTACGGCCTTGCCTCATGGGTGATATGTGTGAAGTGGCACTCTGTGGGGCAGGGTGTTACCAGGCCTAAGTGACACCCTGGCCATGAGGGTCTTGCCATGTGCATCACCTGCATGATGTGGCTCCCCACTGGGCAGGTTGTGAAGTAGCCGAGGTGAAACTCGGCCTCCTGACCTCATCGCCATGCTGGTGGCATGTGCGAAGTGTCACCGTGATGGGTGGGGAGTGCCCAGGTCTAGGTGACACCCAGCTGCCATGCAGGCCTCATCAGGCAGATGCACCACAGTATGTGGCACTCCTCCAGTTGGTGTGTGCCCTGGCGAAAGTGAATCCCAGCATTCATGAGGGCATCAACATGTGGGTGACCCATGCGAGGTGGCAGCCCCCAGGTGATGTGTGACTGGGCTGAGGTGAAACCCAATGGAATGTCAGCCTCACCACATAGGTGACCCTGGTGTGGTGGCATCCCACCAGGCGGCATGTGCCCTGGCCAAGGTCAAACACAGCTTCTGTGATGGCCTTGCCACTCGGGTGACAGGTGCAAAGTGGCTCCCCATCAGGTGGCATGTGCCTGGTCTGAGGTGACAGCCAGCAGCTATGATGTACTTGCCACATGGGTTACCTATGTGAGGTGGCACCCCACTGGGTGGATATGCCCAGGTGGATGTGACACCTGGCAGCCCTGATGGCCTCAGCACGTGGGTGACTGATGTGAGGTGGCACCCTGCTAGGTGGGGTGTGATGGATCTGAGGTGACATCTGGCAGCCATAATGGCCTTGCAACATGGGTGGCACATGCAAAGTGGCACACCGCAGGTGGGATGTGAGGGGGTCTAGGTGACACCCGGTGGCTTTGACGGTGCAGCTATGTGTGTGACAAGGGCAAGGGTGCACCCATCTGGGTGGGGTGTTACTGGACCAAGGTTACACCTTGTGACCATAATGGCCTCAGCACTTGGGTGGTATGCATGATGTGGCACCCTGCCAGCAGGGTGTGATGGGGCCAATCGACACCCCATGATTGTGACAGCCTCTCAACACGGATGACCCATGTGAGGTGGCTTGTTGCCGGGCAGGGTGTGACTGAGCTGAGGTGACATCTGGCAGCCATTACAGCCTCACCACATGGCTGACACATGCGCGGTGGCACCCTGTTTGGCTGGATGTGCCTGGGCCTAGGTGACAGCCTGTTGCTGTGAGGGCAATGCCACAAGTGTGACCCTTGTGAGATGGCACTCTGGTGGGTGGGGTTTGCATGGGCCTAGGGGCCACCTGGTGGCCGAGAGGGCCTAGCAACCCAGGTTACCCTCACGAGATGGCACCCTGCCTGATGGGGTGTGCCCAATTCAAGGTGTTACCTGATTGTCATGACAGCATCACCACATGCATGGCATGCACAAGGTGGTACACTGTTGGGCTGTGTTTTATAATTCTAGGTGACACCCCGTGGCCTTCATGGCCTTGCCATGTGGGTGGCATGCACGAAGTGGCTCCTGGCCGGCCATGGTGTCCCTGGGCTGAGGTGAGACCTGGCAACACTGACGGCCTCACCACATGGCTTACACATGTAAGGTGGCACCCCACAGGGTGGATGTGCCTGGGCTGAGGTGAGGCCTGATATCCCTGATGGCCTCACCACGTGGGTGAATCACATGAGTTGACACCCCACCAGGCAGGGTGTGGTGGGGCTGAAGTGACACCCAGCAGCCATAATGGCCTTGCAATGTGGGTGGAACCTGCAAAGTGCCACCACTCTGGGCAGGGTGTAAGGGTGCCAAGGAGACACATGGTGCTGTGATGGCCCAGCACCATGGGTGGCAAGTGCAAGGTTGCACCCCACCAGGTGGGGTGTTACAGGGCTGAGGTGGCACCTGGTGGCTGTGATGGCCTCACCACTTGGGTGGCACACACATGGTAGCACCCTGCCAGGCAAGGTGCGATGGGGCCAATGGACACCCTGTGGCTGTGACAGCCTCACAACCCTGGTGACCTATACTAGGTGTCTTCCTGCTGGGCAGGTTGTGACCAAGCTGAGGTGACACCCGGCAGCAAGATGGCCTTGCCACATAGGTGACCTGCAAGAGGTGGCACCATGCTGTGTGGGTTGTGACCAGGCCAAGGGGACACCTGGCGGCCATGACAGCCTCGCCACAATCGTAGCAAGTGTGAGATTGCACCCTGCAGGCTGCAGTGTGAGCAGGCCAAAGTGATCCACAGCAGCTGTGAGAGCCACATCACATGGGTGACCCTTGCAAACTGGCACCCCGTTAGGTGGTGTGTGACTGGTCCAAGGTGATGCCCAGTGGCCATGAGGACCTCACCACATGGGTGACCCACATGAGCTGGCACCCTGCCTGGCAGGGTGTAACCAGGCCAAGGTGACATCTGGTGGCATAGAGGTGCTCACAACGTGAGTAACCATGCGAGGTGGCATCTCACATGGTGGGGTATGCCCGGGTTGAGGTGACACACTTTGACCAAGACAGACTTGCAGCACAGGTGGCATGCACAAGGTGACACCCCACTGTGCAGTGTGTGATCGGGCTGAGGTGACACCTGGTGGCTGTGATGGTCTCGTCCTGAGGGAAGCACATGCTAGTTGACACCCTGGCAGGTGGGTATTGACCAGGAAGAGGTGACACCCAGTGGCCGTGATGGCCTCACTACATGGGGGACACACAAGAGATGACATGGTGCCAGGTGTGGTGTCACAGGGACAAGGTGGCACCTAGTGGTGTGATTGCCTAGCTATGCAGGTGGCACATCAAGGTGGCACCTGGCAGGGCGGGGAATGATGGGGCTGAAGTGACACCCAGTGGCCATGATGGCCTAGCCATGTGAGTAGCATGCACTATGTAGCACCCCATCAGGCAGTGTCTGAGTGGGCTTAGGTGACACCTCGTGGCCTTGGTAGCCTCACCATGCTGGTGACATGGGTGAGGTAGCACCTTGCCTGGAGGGGTGTGACATGGCTGAGATGACACGTGGTGGTCATGATCCCTTGCCTCTTAGGTGGCTCCAGCGTGGTGGCAACCTGCTGTGAAAGCTATGAAGGGGTCAAGGTGACATCCCATGGCTATGACAGCCTCACCACATGGGTGACCCAAGTGAGGTGGCTCCCCACAAGACATGGTGTGACTGAGCTAAGCTGTCACCCAGTGGCAGTGATGGCTTCTCCATGCAGGTCACCCATACGAGGTGGTACCCCACTGGGTGGTGGGTAAAGCAACCAAGGTGACACCCGGCAGCTGTGAGGGCCTCATCACGTGGGTGATCTGTGCATGGTGGCTCCCCACCAGGCATTGTGTGCTCAGGCAGAGGAGACATCTGGCAGCCATGACAGCTTCACCATGCAGTTGACCTTTGCCAGGTGGCAACCTGCGGGGTGGGATGTGACCATGCAGACGTGACACCCAGTGGTGTGACCACCTTGCCATGCAGGTCCTATGTCGAGGTGACATTCTTCTGGTCAGGGAGTGACGGGGCTGGAAATTGGTGGCCGTGAGTGCTGCACCATGTGGGAGGCACATGCTAGGTGACATCCCAATGGGCAAGGTGTACCCAGGCCGAGGTGACACTCAGTGGCTGTGATGGCCTCACAACACAGGTGACCCATGCGATTTGGTATCCTGCATGGTGTGGTGTGACTGGGTTGACATGACACAGCGACCACATTGGACTTGCAATGTGGGTGGCATGCATGAGGTTAGCCCTGCCAGGTAGGGTGTGATCGGGCTGAGGTGACACCCGGCAGCCATGATGGGCTTGCCACATGGATGGCACACAAGAGATGACACCCCACTGGGCATGGTGTCATGGGGATGAGGTAAAACACTATGGCTGTTACTGCCTCACCATGGGGGTAGCACATGTGTTGTCGCACCCCACCCGGCCTAGAGTGATGGGGCCAAAGGGAAACATGGTGACTGAGATGACTTGCCACGTGGGTGGCTAGAATGAGGTGGCACCCAGCTGTGCATGGCGTGGACGGGCCAAGATGACACCCGACAGCTGTGACAGCCTCGCCACGCTGGTTACCCCTGTGTGGTGGCATCCCACTGGGTGGTGTATGACTTGGCCAAGGTGACAACCAGCAGCCATGAAGGCCTCACTACATGGGTGCCATTCGTGAGTTGAAACCCCACTGGGTGGGGTGTGCCCAGGCCTAGGTGAAACATGGCTGCCGTGAGGGCCTCAACACACTGGTGACCCGCATGAGGTGGTATCCTGCTGGGTGGGGTGTGCCCATGCCCAGGTGTCACCTGGCTGCTGTGATTGCCCTGCAAGGTGGGTTACCAGTGCTGGGTGGGGTGCACCCAGGTTGAGGTGACACATGGTTGGTGTGACAGATGAGCAATATGGGTGGCATGTGTAAGGTGACACTCCACTGGGGTGGGTGTGACCAGGCTGAGGTGACACCTTGTGGCTGTGACGGCCTTGCCATGTGGGTGGCATGTACGAGGTAGCACCCCACCAGGTAGGGAGTGATGGGGCCGAGGTTCCAGCAGGCCACTGTAATGTCCTCAACATGCGGGTGACCAATGAGATGTAGCATCCCACCAGGTGGGGTGTGCCCAGGCCTAGGTGACACCTGGCAGCCATGATGGCCTCACATTTCAGGTGACTCATGCAAAGTGGCATTGCACACGGCGAGGTGCACCTGGGTTGAGGTGACACCTGATGACAGTGATGGACTCACAACACGGGTGGCTTGCATGAGGTGACACACTGGAGGACAGAGTGTGATTGAGCTAAGGTGACACCTGGTGGCTGTGGTGTCCTCATCACATGGGTGGCATGCAAGAGATGACACCCCACCAGGTGTGGTGTCATGGGGATGAGGTGACAGCTAGTGGCTGTGACTGCATTGTCATGTGGGTGGCACATGTGAGGTAGCACCCCATCAGGTAGGGAGAGTTGGGGCCGAGGTGACACATGGTGGCTGTGATGGCCACACCACATGGGTGACCTGCATGAGGTGGCATTCCACCATGAGGTGTGTGTCTGGGCCATTTTGACACTCAGTGGCTGTGATGTCTTCACCACCCGGGTGGCTCATGCAAGGTTTCACCCTGCCAGGTGGTGTGTTATGGGGCTGAGGTGACACACCATGGTCATGATGACCTTGCCATGCTGGTGACATATGTCAGGTGGTACCTGACCTGGTGGGGTTTGACAGGACTGATGTGACACCTGGCGGCCATGATGGGTTTGCCTCACAGGTGACCCGTGTGAGGTGGCACCCTGATGGGTGGAGTACAATGGGGCTGAGGTGACACCTGGTGGTTGTTACGGCCTTGCCATGCGGGTGGCCTGTACGAGGTAGCACCCCACCAGGTAGGGAGTGATGGGGCAGAGGTTCCACCAGGCCACAGTAGTGTGCTCAACATGCGGGTGACCAATGAGATGGAGCATCCCACCAGGTGGGGTGTGCCCAGGCCTAGGTGACACCTGGCAGTGTGTTGGCCTCACCACATGGGTGACCCTGGCAGGCTGGAACCCCACTGGGCAGGTGTTTCTGGGCCAAGGTCAAACACAGGTTCTGTGATGGCCTCACCACATGGGTGGCACCCCACTGGGTTGCGTGTGCCCAGGCCAAGGTGACACTCAGGGGCCATGACAGCCTTACCACGTGGATGACCAGTGTGATGTGGCCACCTGTTGGGCAGCACATGACTGTGCCAAAGTGACACCTGGTGGATGTGATGGCCTCACCATGCAGGTGACCTGTACAAGGCCTCACCACATGGGTGGCATGCATGAGGTTGCTCTCCACTGGGCAGAGTGACCCAAGGCCGAGGTGACACCTGGTGGCCATGGTGGCCTCACCATGCAGATGGCACATGTGGAGTGGCATCCCTCAGGGTGGGATTTGCCCAGGCCAAGGTCAAACCCCACTTCCATTATGGCCTCAATACGTGGGTGACCCACATGAGGTTGCACCCAGCTGGGCGGGTTGTGCCAGTTCTGAGGTGAAACCCAGTGGGCATGAAGGCCTAGCCACACGGGAGACCCACACATGGTGGCACACAGCCAGGCAGTGTGTAACTGGGCCAAGGTGACACCCAGTGACCATTACGGCCTTGCCTCATGGGTGATATGTGTGAAGTGGCACTCTGTGGGGCAGGGTGTTACCAGGCCTAAGTGACACCCTGGCCATGAGGGTCTTGCCATGTGCATCACCTGCATGATGTGGCTCCCCACTGGGCAGGTTGTGAAGTAGCCGAGGTGAAACTCGGCCTCCTGACCTCATCGCCATGCTGGTGGCATGTGCGAAGTGTCACCGTGATGGGTGGGGAGTGCCCAGGTCTAGGTGACACCCAGCTGCCATGCAGGCCTCATCAGGCAGATGCACCACAGTATGTGGCACTCCTCCAGTTGGTGTGTGCCCTGGCGAAAGTGAATCCCAGCATTCATGAGGGCATCAACATGTGGGTGACCCATGCGAGGTGGCAGCCCCCAGGTGATGTGTGACTGGGCTGAGGTGAAACCCAATGGAATGTCAGCCTCACCACATAGGTGACCCTGGTGTGGTGGCATCCCACCAGGCGGCATGTGCCCTGGCCAAGGTCAAACACAGCTTCTGTGATGGCCTTGCCACTCGGGTGACAGGTGCAAAGTGGCTCCCCATCAGGTGGCATGTGCCTGGTCTGAGGTGACAGCCAGCAGCTATGATGTACTTGCCACATGGGTTACCTATGTGAGGTGGCACCCCACTGGGTGGATATGCCCAGGTGGATGTGACACCTGGCAGCCCTGATGGCCTCAGCACGTGGGTGACTGATGTGAGGTGGCACCCTGCTAGGTGGGGTGTGATGGATCTGAGGTGACATCTGGCAGCCATAATGGCCTTGCAACATGGGTGGCACATGCAAAGTGGCACACCGCAGGTGGGATGTGAGGGGGTCTAGGTGACCCCCGGTGGCTTTGACGGTGCAGCTATGTGTGTGACAAGGGCAAGGGTGCACCCATCTGGGTGGGGTGTTACTGGACCAAGGTTACACCTTGTGACCATAATGGCCTCAGCACTTGGGTGGTATGCATGATGTGGCACCCTGCCAGCAGGGTGTGATGGGGCCAATCGACACCCCATGATTGTGACAGCCTCTCAACACGGATGACCCATGTGAGGTGGCTTGTTGCCGGGCAGGGTGTGACTGAGCTGAGGTGACATCTGGCAGCCATTACAGCCTCACCACATGGCTGACACATGCGCGGTGGCACCCTGTTTGGCTGGATGTGCCTGGGCCTAGGTGACAGCCTGTTGCTGTGAGGGCAATGCCACAAGTGTGACCCTTGTGAGATGGCACTCTGGTGGGTGGGGTTTGCATGGGCCTAGGGGCCACCTGGTGGCCGAGAGGGCCTAGCAACCCAGGTTACCCTCACGAGATGGCACCCTGCCTGATGGGGTGTGCCCAATTCAAGGTGTTACCTGATTGTCATGACAGCATCACCACATGCATGGCATGCACAAGGTGGTACACTGTTGGGCTGTGTTTTATAATTCTAGGTGACACCCCGTGGCCTTCATGGCCTTGCCATGTGGGTGGCATGCACGAAGTGGCTCCTGGCCGGCCATGGTGTCCCTGGGCTGAGGTGAGACCTGGCAACACTGACGGCCTCACCACATGGCTTACACATGTAAGGTGGCACCCCACAGGGTGGATGTGCCTGGGCTGAGGTGAGGCCTGATATCCCTGATGGCCTCACCACGTGGGTGAATCACATGAGTTGACACCCCACCAGGCAGGGTGTGGTGGGGCTGAAGTGACACCCAGCAGCCATAATGGCCTTGCAATGTGGGTGGAACCTGCAAAGTGCCACCACTCTGGGCAGGGTGTAAGGGTGCCAAGGAGACACATGGTGCTGTGATGGCCCAGCACCATGGGTGGCAAGTGCAAGGTTGCACCCCACCAGGTGGGGTGTTACAGGGCTGAGGTGGCACCTGGTGGCTGTGATGGCCTCACCACTTGGGTGGCACACACATGGTAGCACCCTGCCAGGCAAGGTGCGATGGGGCCAATGGACACCCTGTGGCTGTGACAGCCTCGCAACCCTGGTGACCTATACTAGGTGTCTTCCTGCTGGGCAGGTTGTGACCAAGCTGAGGTGACACCCGGCAGCAAGATGGCCTTGCCACATGGGTGTCCTGCAAGAGGTGGCACCATGCTGTGTGGGTTGTGACCAGGCCAAGGGGACACCTGGCGGCCATGACAGCCTCGCCACAATCGTAGCAAGTGTGAGATTGCACCCTGCAGGCTGCAGTGTGAGCAGGCCAAAGTGATCCACAGCAGCTGTGAGAGCCACATCACATGGGTGACCCTTGCAAACTGGCACCCCGTTAGGTGGTGTGTGACTGGTCCAAGGTGATGCCCAGTGGCCATGAGGACCTCACCACATGGGTGACCCACATGAGCTGGCACCCTGCCTGGCAGGGTGTAACCAGGCCAAGGTGACATCTGGTGGCATAGAGGTGCTCACAACGTGAGTAACCATGCGAGGTGGCATCTCACATGGTGGGGTATGCCCGGGTTGAGGTGACACACTTTGACCAAGACAGACTTGCAGCACAGGTGGCATGCACAAGGTGACACCCCACTGTGCAGTGTGTGATCGGGCTGAGGTGACACCTGGTGGCTGTGATGGTCTCGTCCTGAGGGAAGCACATGCTAGTTGACACCCTGGCAGGTGGGTATTGACCAGGAAGAGGTGACACCCAGTGGCCGTGATGGCCTCACTACATGGGGGACACACAAGAGATGACATGGTGCCAGGTGTGGTGTCACAGGGACAAGGTGGCACCTAGTGGTGTGATTGCCTAGCTATGCAGGTGGCACATCAAGGTGGCACCTGGCAGGGCGGGGAATGATGGGGCTGAAGTGACACCCAGTGGCCATGATGGCCTAGCCATGTGAGTAGCATGCACTATGTAGCACCCCATCAGGCAGTGTCTGAGTGGGCTTAGGTGACACCTCGTGGCCTTGGTAGCCTCACCATGCTGGTGACATGGGTGAGGTAGCACCTTGCCTGGAGGGGTGTGACATGGCTGAGATGACACGTGGTGGTCATGATCCCTTGCCTCTTAGGTGGCTCCAGCGTGGTGGCAACCTGCTGTGAAAGCTATGAAGGGGTCAAGTTGACATCCCATGGCTATGACAGCCTCACCACATGGGTGACCCAAGTGAGGTGGCTCCCCACAAGACATGGTGTGACTGAGCTAAGCTGTCACCCAGTGGCAGTGATGGCTTCTCCATGCAGGTCACCCATACGAGGTGGTACCCCACTGGGTGGTGGGTAAAGCAACCAAGGTGACACCCGGCAGCTGTGAGGGCCTCATCACGTGGGTGATCTGTGCATGGTGGCTCCCCACCAGGCATTGTGTGCTCAGGCAGAGGAGACATCTGGCAGCCATGACAGCTTCACCATGCAGTTGACCTTTGCCAGGTGGCAACCTGCGGGGTGGGATGTGACCATGCAGACGTGACACCCAGTGGTGTGACCACCTTGCCATGCAGGTCCTATGTCGAGGTGACATTCTTCTGGTCAGGGAGTGACGGGGCTGGAAATTGGTGGCCGTGAGTGCTGCACCATGTGGGAGGCACATGCTAGGTGACATCCCAATGGGCAAGGTGTACCCAGGCCGAGGTGACACTCAGTGGCTGTGATGGCCTCACAACACAGGTGACCCATGCGATTTGGTATCCTGCATGGTGTGGTGTGACTGGGTTGACATGACACAGCGACCACATTGGACTTGCAATGTGGGTGGCATGCATGAGGTTAGCCCTGCCAGGTAGGGTGTGATCGGGCTGAGGTGACACCCGGCAGCCATGATGGGCTTGCCACATGGATGGCACACAAGAGATGACACCCCACTGGGCATGGTGTCATGGGGATGAGGTAAAACACTATGGCTGTTACTGCCTCACCATGGGGGTAGCACATGTGTTGTCGCACCCCACCCGGCCTAGAGTGATGGGGCCAAAGGGAAACATGGTGACTGAGATGACTTGCCACGTGGGTGGCTAGAATGAGGTGGCACCCAGCTGTGCATGGCGTGGACGGGCCAAGATGACACCCGACAGCTGTGACAGCCTCGCCACGCTGGTTACCCCTGTGTGGTGGCATCCCACTGGGTGGTGTATGACTTGGCCAAGGTGACAACCAGCAGCCATGAAGGCCTCACTACATGGGTGCCATTCGTGAGTTGAAACCCCACTGGGTGGGGTGTGCCCAGGCCTAGGTGAAACATGGCTGCCGTGAGGGCCTCAACACACTGGTGACCCGCATGAGGTGGTATCCTGCTGGGTGGGGTGTGCCCATGCCCAGGTGTCACCTGGCTGCTGTGATTGCCCTGCAAGGTGGGTTACCAGTGCTGGGTGGGGTGCACCCAGGTTGAGGTGACACATGGTTGGTGTGACAGATGAGCAATATGGGTGGCATGTGTAAGGTGACACTCCACTGGGGTGGGTGTGACCAGGCTGAGGTGACACCTTGTGGCTGTGACGGCCTTGCCATGTGGGTGGCATGTACGAGGTAGCACCCCACCAGGTAGGGAGTGATGGGGCCGAGGTTCCAGCAGGCCACTGTAATGTCCTCAACATGCGGGTGACCAATGAGATGTAGCATCCCACCAGGTGGGGTGTGCCCAGGCCTAGGTGACACCTGGCAGCCATGATGGCCTCACATTTCAGGTGACTCATGCAAAGTGGCATTGCACACGGCGAGGTGCACCTGGGTTGAGGTGACACCTGATGACAGTGATGGACTCACAACACGGGTGGCTTGCATGAGGTGACACACTGGAGGACAGAGTGTGATTGAGCTAAGGTGACACCTGGTGGCTGTGGTGTCCTCATCACATGGGTGGCATGCAAGAGATGACACCCCACCAGGTGTGGTGTCATGGGGATGAGGTGACAGCTAGTGGCTGTGACTGCATTGTCATGTGGATGGCACATGTGAGGTAGCACCCCATCAGGTAGGGAGAGTTGGGGCCGAGGTGACACATGGTGGCTGTGATGGCCACACCACATGGGTGACCTGCATGAGGTGGCATTCCACCATGAGGTGTGTGTCTGGGCCATTTTGACACTCAGTGGCTGTGATGTCTTCACCACCCGGGTGGCTCATGCAAGGTTTCACCCTGCCAGGTGGTGTGTTATGGGGCTGAGGTGACACACCATGGTCATGATGACCTTGCCATGCTGGTGACATATGTCAGGTGGTACCTGACCTGGTGGGGTTTGACAGGACTGATGTGACACCTGGCGGCCATGATGGGTTTGCCTCACAGGTGACCCGTGTGAGGTGGCACCCTGATGGGTGGAGTACAATGGGGCTGAGGTGACACCTGGTGGTTGTTACGGCCTTGCCATGCGGGTGGCCTGTACGAGGTAGCACCCCACCAGGTAGGGAGTGATGGGGCAGAGGTTCCACCAGGCCACAGTAGTGTGCTCAACATGCGGGTGACCAATGAGATGGAGCATCCCACCAGGTGGGGTGTGCCCAGGCCTAGGTGACACCTGGCAGTGTGTTGGCCTCACCACATGGGTGACCCTGGCAGGCTGGAACCCCACTGGGCAGGTGTTTCTGGGCCAAGGTCAAACACAGGTTCTGTGATGGCCTCACCACATGGGTGGCACCCCACTGGGTTGCGTGTGCCCAGGCCAAGGTGACACTCAGGGGCCATGACAGCCTTACCACGTGGATGACCAGTGTGATGTGGCCACCTGTTGGGCAGCACATGACTGTGCCAAAGTGACACCTGGTGGATGTGATGGCCTCACCATGCAGGTGACCTGTACAAGGCCTCACCACATGGGTGGCATGCATGAGGTTGCTCTCCACTGGGCAGAGTGACCCAAGGCCGAGGTGACACCTGGTGGCCATGGTGGCCTCACCATGCAGATGGCACATGTGGAGTGGCATCCCTCAGGGTGGGATTTGCCCAGGCCAAGGTCAAACCCCACTTCCATTATGGCCTCAATACGTGGGTGACCCACATGAGGTTGCACCCAGCTGGGCGGGTTGTGCCAGTTCTGAGGTGAAACCCAGTGGGCATGAAGGCCTAGCCACACGGGAGACCCACACATGGTGGCACACAGCCAGGCAGTGTGTAACTGGGCCAAGGTGACACCCAGTGACCATTACGGCCTTGCCTCATGGGTGATATGTGTGAAGTGGCACTCTGTGGGGCAGGGTGTTACCAGGCCTAAGTGACACCCTGGCCATGAGGGTCTTGCCATGTGCATCACCTGCATGATGTGGCTCCCCACTGGGCAGGTTGTGAAGTAGCCGAGGTGAAACTCGGCCTCCTGACCTCATCGCCATGCTGGTGGCATGTGCGAAGTGTCACCGTGATGGGTGGGGAGTGCCCAGGTCTAGGTGACACCCAGCTGCCATGCAGGCCTCATCAGGCAGATGCACCACAGTATGTGGCACTCCTCCAGTTGGTGTGTGCCCTGGCGAAAGTGAATCCCAGCATTCATGAGGGCATCAACATGTGGGTGACCCATGCGAGGTGGCAGCCCCCAGGTGATGTGTGACTGGGCTGAGGTGAAACCCAATGGAATGTCAGCCTCACCACATAGGTGACCCTGGTGTGGTGGCATCCCACCAGGCGGCATGTGCCCTGGCCAAGGTCAAACACAGCTTCTGTGATGGCCTTGCCACTCGGGTGACAGGTGCAAAGTGGCTCCCCATCAGGTGGCATGTGCCTGGTCTGAGGTGACAGCCAGCAGCTATGATGTACTTGCCACATGGGTTACCTATGTGAGGTGGCACCCCACTGGGTGGATATGCCCAGGTGGATGTGACACCTGGCAGCCCTGATGGCCTCAGCACGTGGGTGACTGATGTGAGGTGGCACCCTGCTAGGTGGGGTGTGATGGATCTGAGGTGACATCTGGCAGCCATAATGGCCTTGCAACATGGGTGGCACATGCAAAGTGGCACACCGCAGGTGGGATGTGAGGGGGTCTAGGTGACCCCCGGTGGCTTTGACGGTGCAGCTATGTGTGTGACAAGGGCAAGGGTGCACCCATCTGGGTGGGGTGTTACTGGACCAAGGTTACACCTTGTGACCATAATGGCCTCAGCACTTGGGTGGTATGCATGATGTGGCACCCTGCCAGCAGGGTGTGATGGGGCCAATCGACACCCCATGATTGTGACAGCCTCTCAACACGGATGACCCATGTGAGGTGGCTTGTTGCCGGGCAGGGTGTGACTGAGCTGAGGTGACATCTGGCAGCCATTACAGCCTCACCACATGGCTGACACATGCGCGGTGGCACCCTGTTTGGCTGGATGTGCCTGGGCCTAGGTGACAGCCTGTTGCTGTGAGGGCAATGCCACAAGTGTGACCCTTGTGAGATGGCACTCTGGTGGGTGGGGTTTGCATGGGCCTAGGGGCCACCTGGTGGCCGAGAGGGCCTAGCAACCCAGGTTACCCTCACGAGATGGCACCCTGCCTGATGGGGTGTGCCCAATTCAAGGTGTTACCTGATTGTCATGACAGCATCACCACATGCATGGCATGCACAAGGTGGTACACTGTTGGGCTGTGTTTTATAATTCTAGGTGACACCCCGTGGCCTTCATGGCCTTGCCATGTGGGTGGCATGCACGAAGTGGCTCCTGGCCGGCCATGGTGTCCCTGGGCTGAGGTGAGACCTGGCAACACTGACGGCCTCACCACATGGCTTACACATGTAAGGTGGCACCCCACAGGGTGGATGTGCCTGGGCTGAGGTGAGGCCTGATATCCCTGATGGCCTCACCACGTGGGTGAATCACATGAGTTGACACCCCACCAGGCAGGGTGTGGTGGGGCTGAAGTGACACCCAGCAGCCATAATGGCCTTGCAATGTGGGTGGAACCTGCAAAGTGCCACCACTCTGGGCAGGGTGTAAGGGTGCCAAGGAGACACATGGTGCTGTGATGGCCCAGCACCATGGGTGGCAAGTGCAAGGTTGCACCCCACCAGGTGGGGTGTTACAGGGCTGAGGTGGCACCTGGTGGCTGTGATGGCCTCACCACTTGGGTGGCACACACATGGTAGCACCCTGCCAGGCAAGGTGCGATGGGGCCAATGGACACCCTGTGGCTGTGACAGCCTCACAACCCTGGTGACCTATACTAGGTGTCTTCCTGCTGGGCAGGTTGTGACCAAGCTGAGGTGACACCCGGCAGCAAGATGGCCTTGCCACATGGGTGTCCTGCAAGAGGTGGCACCATGCTGTGTGGGTTGTGACCAGGCCAAGGGGACACCTGGCGGCCATGACAGCCTCGCCACAATCGTAGCAAGTGTGAGATTGCACCCTGCAGGCTGCAGTGTGACCAGGCCAAAGTGATCCACAGCAGCTGTGAGAGCCACATCACATGGGTGACCCTTGCAAACTGGCACCCCGTTAGGTGGTGTGTGACTGGTCCAAGGTGATGCCCAGTGGCCATGAGGACCTCACCACATGGGTGACCCACATGAGCTGGCACCCTGCCTGGCAGGGTGTAACCAGGCCAAGGTGACATCTGGTGGCATAGAGGTGCTCACAACGTGAGTAACCATGCGAGGTGGCATCTCACATGGTGGGGTATGCCCGGGTTGAGGTGACACACTTTGACCAAGACAGACTTGCAGCACAGGTGGCATGCACAAGGTGACACCCCACTGTGCAGTGTGTGATCGGGCTGAGGTGACACCTGGTGGCTGTGATGGTCTCGTCCTGAGGGAAGCACATGCTAGTTGACACCCTGGCAGGTGGGTATTGACCAGGAAGAGGTGACACCCAGTGGCCGTGATGGCCTCACTACATGGGGGACACACAAGAGATGACATGGTGCCAGGTGTGGTGTCACAGGGACAAGGTGGCACCTAGTGGTGTGATTGCCTAGCTATGCAGGTGGCACATCAAGGTGGCACCTGGCAGGGCGGGGAATGATGGGGCTGAAGTGACACCCAGTGGCCATGATGGCCTAGCCATGTGAGTAGCATGCACTATGTAGCACCCCATCAGGCAGTGTCTGAGTGGGCTTAGGTGACACCTCGTGGCCTTGGTAGCCTCACCATGCTGGTGACATGGGTGAGGTAGCACCTTGCCTGGAGGGGTGTGACATGGCTGAGATGACACGTGGTGGTCATGATCCCTTGCCTCTTAGGTGGCTCCAGCGTGGTGGCAACCTGCTGTGAAAGCTATGAAGGGGTCAAGGTGACATCCCATGGCTATGACAGCCTCACCACATGGGTGACCCAAGTGAGGTGGCTCCCCACAAGACATGGTGTGACTGAGCTAAGCTGTCACCCAGTGGCAGTGATGGCTTCTCCATGCAGGTCACCCATACGAGGTGGTACCCCACTGGGTGGTGGGTAAAGCAACCAAGGTGACACCCGGCAGCTGTGAGGGCCTCATCACGTGGGTGATCTGTGCATGGTGGCTCCCCACCAGGCATTGTGTGCTCAGGCAGAGGAGACATCTGGCAGCCATGACAGCTTCACCATGCAGTTGACCTTTGCCAGGTGGCAACCTGCGGGGTGGGATGTGACCATGCAGACGTGACACCCAGTGGTGTGACCACCTTGCCATGCAGGTCCTATGTCGAGGTGACATTCTTCTGGTCAGGGAGTGACGGGGCTGGAAATTGGTGGCCGTGAGTGCTGCACCATGTGGGAGGCACATGCTAGGTGACATCCCAATGGGCAAGGTGTACCCAGGCCGAGGTGACACTCAGTGGCTGTGATGGCCTCACAACACAGGTGACCCATGCGATTTGGTATCCTGCATGGTGTGGTGTGACTGGGTTGACATGACACAGCGACCACATTGGACTTGCAATGTGGGTGGCATGCATGAGGTTAGCCCTGCCAGGTAGGGTGTGATCGGGCTGAGGTGACACCCGGCAGCCATGATGGGCTTGCCACATGGATGGCACACAAGAGATGACACCCCACTGGGCATGGTGTCATGGGGATGAGGTAAAACACTATGGCTGTTACTGCCTCACCATGGGGGTAGCACATGTGTTGTCGCACCCCACCCGGCCTAGAGTGATGGGGCCAAAGGGAAACATGGTGACTGAGATGACTTGCCACGTGGGTGGCTAGAATGAGGTGGCACCCAGCTGTGCATGGCGTGGACGGGCCAAGATGACACCCGACAGCTGTGACAGCCTCGCCACGCTGGTTACCCCTGTGTGGTGGCATCCCACTGGGTGGTGTATGACTTGGCCAAGGTGACAACCAGCAGCCATGAAGGCCTCACTACATGGGTGCCATTCGTGAGTTGAAACCCCACTGGGTGGGGTGTGCCCAGGCCTAGGTGAAACATGGCTGCCGTGAGGGCCTCAACACACTGGTGACCCGCATGAGGTGGTATCCTGCTGGGTGGGGTGTGCCCATGCCCAGGTGTCACCTGGCTGCTGTGATTGCCCTGCAAGGTGGGTTACCAGTGCTGGGTGGGGTGCACCCAGGTTGAGGTGACACATGGTTGGTGTGACAGATGAGCAATATGGGTGGCATGTGTAAGGTGACACTCCACTGGGGTGGGTGTGACCAGGCTGAGGTGACACCTTGTGGCTGTGACGGCCTTGCCATGTGGGTGGCATGTACGAGGTAGCACCCCACCAGGTAGGGAGTGATGGGGCCGAGGTTCCAGCAGGCCACTGTAATGTCCTCAACATGCGGGTGACCAATGAGATGTAGCATCCCACCAGGTGGGGTGTGCCCAGGCCTAGGTGACACCTGGCAGCCATGATGGCCTCACATTTCAGGTGACTCGTGCAAAGTGGCATTGCACACGGCGAGGTGCACCTGGGTTGAGGTGACACCTGATGACAGTGATGGACTCACAACACGGGTGGCTTGCATGAGGTGACACACTGGAGGACAGAGTGTGATTGAGCTAAGGTGACACCTGGTGGCTGTGGTGTCCTCATCACATGGGTGGCATGCAAGAGATGACACCCCACCAGGTGTGGTGTCATGGGGATGAGGTGACAGCTAGTGGCTGTGACTGCATTGTCATGTGGGTGGCACATGTGAGGTAGCACCCCATCAGGTAGGGAGAGTTGGGGCCGAGGTGACACATGGTGGCTGTGATGGCCACACCACATGGGTGACCTGCATGAGGTGGCATTCCACCATGAGGTGTGTGTCTGGGCCATTTTGACACTCAGTGGCTGTGATGTCTTCACCACCCGGGTGGCTCATGCAAGGTTTCACCCTGCCAGGTGGTGTGTTATGGGGCTGAGGTGACACACCATGGTCATGATGACCTTGCCATGCTGGTGACATATGTCAGGTGGTACCTGACCTGGTGGGGTTTGACAGGACTGATGTGACACCTGGCGGCCATGATGGGTTTGCCTCACAGGTGACCCGTGTGAGGTGGCACCCTGATGGGTGGAGTACAATGGGGCTGAGGTGACACCTGGTGGTTGTTACGGCCTTGCCATGTGGGTGGCCTGTACGAGGTAGCACCCCACCAGGTAGGGAGTGATGGGGCAGAGGTTCCACCAGGCCACAGTAGTGTGCTCAACATGCGGGTGACCAATGAGATGGAGCATCCCACCAGGTGGGGTGTGCCCAGGCCTAGGTGACACCTGGCAGTGTGTTGGCCTCACCACATGGGTGACCCTGGCAGGCTGGAACCCCACTGGGCAGGTGTTTCTGGGCCAAGGTCAAACACAGGTTCTGTGATGGCCTCACCACATGGGTGGCACCCCACTGGGTTGCGTGTGCCCAGGCCAAGGTGACACTCAGGGGCCATGACAGCCTTACCACGTGGATGACCAGTGTGATGTGGCCACCTGTTGGGCAGCACATGACTGTGCCAAAGTGACACCTGGTGGATGTGATGGCCTCACCATGCAGGTGACCTGTACAAGGCCTCACCACATGGGTGGCATGCATGAGGTTGCTCTCCACTGGGCAGAGTGACCCAAGGCCGAGGTGACACCTGGTGGCCATGGTGGCCTCACCATGCAGATGGCACATGTGGAGTGGCATCCCTCAGGGTGGGATTTGCCCAGGCCAAGGTCAAACCCCACTTCCATTATGGCCTCAATACGTGGGTGACCCACATGAGGTTGCACCCAGCTGGGCGGGTTGTGCCAGTTCTGAGGTGAAACCCAGTGGGCATGAAGGCCTAGCCACACGGGAGACCCACACATGGTGGCACACAGCCAGGCAGTGTGTAACTGGGCCAAGGTGACACCCAGTGACCATTACGGCCTTGCCTCATGGGTGATATGTGTGAAGTGGCACTCTGTGGGGCAGGGTGTTACCAGGCCTAAGTGACACCCTGGCCATGAGGGTCTTGCCATGTGCATCACCTGCATGATGTGGCTCCCCACTGGGCAGGTTGTGAAGTAGCCGAGGTGAAACTCGGCCTCCTGACCTCATCGCCATGCTGGTGGCATGTGCGAAGTGTCACCGTGATGGGTGGGGAGTGCCCAGGTCTAGGTGACACCCAGCTGCCATGCAGGCCTCATCAGGCAGATGCACCACAGTATGTGGCACTCCTCCAGTTGGTGTGTGCCCTGGCGAAAGTGAATCCCAGCATTCATGAGGGCATCAACATGTGGGTGACCCATGCGAGGTGGCAGCCCCCAGGTGATGTGTGACTGGGCTGAGGTGAAACCCAATGGAATGTCAGCCTCACCACATAGGTGACCCTGGTGTGGTGGCATCCCACCAGGCGGCATGTGCCCTGGCCAAGGTCAAACACAGCTTCTGTGATGGCCTTGCCACTCGGGTGACAGGTGCAAAGTGGCTCCCCATCAGGTGGCATGTGCCTGGTCTGAGGTGACAGCCAGCAGCTATGATGTACTTGCCACATGGGTTACCTATGTGAGGTGGCACCCCACTGGGTGGATATGCCCAGGTGGATGTGACACCTGGCAGCCCTGATGGCCTCAGCACGTGGGTGACTGATGTGAGGTGGCACCCTGCTAGGTGGGGTGTGATGGATCTGAGGTGACATCTGGCAGCCATAATGGCCTTGCAACATGGGTGGCACATGCAAAGTGGCACACCGCAGGTGGGATGTGAGGGGGTCTAGGTGACCCCCGGTGGCTTTGACGGTGCAGCTATGTGTGTGACAAGGGCAAGGGTGCACCCATCTGGGTGGGGTGTTACTGGACCAAGGTTACACCTTGTGACCATAATGGCCTCAGCACTTGGGTGGTATGCATGATGTGGCACCCTGCCAGCAGGGTGTGATGGGGCCAATCAACACCCCATGATTGTGACAGCCTCTCAACATGGATGACCCATGTGAGGTGGCTTGTTGCCGGGCAGGGTGTGACTGAGCTGAGGTGACATCTGGCAGCCATTACAGCCTCACCACATGGCTGACACATGCGCGGTGGCACCCTGTTTGGCTGGATGTGCCTGGGCCTAGGTGACAGCCTGTTGCTGTGAGGGCAATGCCACAAGTGTGACCCTTGTGAGATGGCACTCTGGTGGGTGGGGTTTGCATGGGCCTAGGGGCCACCTGGTGGCCGAGAGGGCCTAGCAACCCAGGTTACCCTCACGAGATGGCACCCTGCCTGATGGGGTGTGCCCAATTCAAGGTGTTACCTGATTGTCATGACAGCATCACCACATGCATGGCATGCACAAGGTGGTACACTGTTGGGCTGTGTTTTATAATTCTAGGTGACACCCCGTGGCCTTCATGGCCTTGCCATGTGGGTGGCATGCACGAAGTGGCTCCTGGCCGGCCATGGTGTCCCTGGGCTGAGGTGAGACCTGGCAACACTGACGGCCTCACCACATGGCTTACACATGTAAGGTGGCACCCCACAGGGTGGATGTGCCTGGGCTGAGGTGAGGCCTGATATCCCTGATGGCCTCACCACGTGGGTGAATCACATGAGTTGACACCCCACCAGGCAGGGTGTGGTGGGGCTGAAGTGACACCCAGCAGCCATAATGGCCTTGCAATGTGGGTGGAACCTGCAAAGTGCCACCACTCTGGGCAGGGTGTAAGGGTGCCAAGGAGACACATGGTGCTGTGATGGCCCAGCACCATGGGTGGCAAGTGCAAGGTTGCACCCCACCAGGTGGGGTGTTACAGGGCTGAGGTGGCACCTGGTGGCTGTGATGGCCTCACCACTTGGGTGGCACACACATGGTAGCACCCTGCCAGGCAAGGTGCGATGGGGCCAATGGACACCCTGTGGCTGTGACAGCCTCGCAACCCTGGTGACCTATACTAGGTGTCTTCCTGCTGGGCAGGTTGTGACCAAGCTGAGGTGACACCCGGCAGCAAGATGGCCTTGCCACATGGGTGTCCTGCAAGAGGTGGCACCATGCTGTGTGGGTTGTGACCAGGCCAAGGGGACACCTGGCGGCCATGACAGCCTCGCCACAATCGTAGCAAGTGTGAGATTGCACCCTGCAGGCTGCAGTGTGAGCAGGCCAAAGTGATCCACAGCAGCTGTGAGAGCCACATCACATGGGT
The DNA here is from genome assembly GCF_030028045.1 of Hippopotamus amphibius kiboko. Lineage (NCBI taxonomy): Eukaryota > Metazoa > Chordata > Mammalia > Artiodactyla > Hippopotamidae > Hippopotamus > Hippopotamus amphibius. The sequence goes on along the minus strand of NC_080188.1, from coordinate 100,292,829 downwards.
GACCCTTGCAAACTGGCACCCCGTTAGGTGGTGTGTGACTGGTCCAAGGTGATGCCCAGTGGCCATGAGGACCTCACCACATGGGTGACCCACATGAGCTGGCACCCTGCCTGGCAGGGTGTAACCAGGCCAAGGTGACATCTGGTGGCATAGAGGTGCTCACAACGTGAGTAACCATGCGAGGTGGCATCTCACATGGTGGGGTATGCCCGGGTTGAGGTGACACACTTTGACCAAGACAGACTTGCAGCACAGGTGGCATGCACAAGGTGACACCCCACTGTGCAGTGTGTGATCGGGCTGAGGTGACACCTGGTGGCTGTGATGGTCTCGTCCTGAGGGAAGCACATGCTAGTTGACACCCTGGCAGGTGGGTATTGACCAGGAAGAGGTGACACCCAGTGGCCGTGATGGCCTCACTACATGGGGGACACACAAGAGATGACATGGTGCCAGGTGTGGTGTCACAGGGACAAGGTGGCACCTAGTGGTGTGATTGCCTAGCTATGCAGGTGGCACATCAAGGTGGCACCTGGCAGGGCGGGGAATGATGGGGCTGAAGTGACACCCAGTGGCCATGATGGCCTAGCCATGTGAGTAGCATGCACTATGTAGCACCCCATCAGGCAGTGTCTGAGTGGGCTTAGGTGACACCTCGTGGCCTTGGTAGCCTCACCATGCTGGTGACATGGGTGAGGTAGCACCTTGCCTGGAGGGGTGTGACATGGCTGAGATGACACGTGGTGGTCATGATCCCTTGCCTCTTAGGTGGCTCCAGCGTGGTGGCAACCTGCTGTGAAAGCTATGAAGGGGTCAAGTTGACATCCCATGGCTATGACAGCCTCACCACATGGGTGACCCAAGTGAGGTGGCTCCCCACAAGACATAGTGTGACTGAGCTAAGCTGTCACCCAGTGGCAGTGATGGCTTCTCCATGCAGGTCACCCATACGAGGTGGTACCCCACTGGGTGGTGGGTAAAGCAACCAAGGTGACACCCGGCAGCTGTGAGGGCCTCATCACGTGGGTGATCTGTGCATGGTGGCTCCCCACCAGGCATTGTGTGCTCAGGCAGAGGAGACATCTGGCAGCCATGACAGCTTCACCATGCAGTTGACCTTTGCCAGGTGGCAACCTGCGGGGTGGGATGTGACCATGCAGACGTGACACCCAGTGGTGTGACCACCTTGCCATGCAGGTCCTATGTCGAGGTGACATTCTTCTGGTCAGGGAGTGACGGGGCTGGAAATTGGTGGCCGTGAGTGCTGCACCATGTGGGAGGCACATGCTAGGTGACATCCCAATGGGCAAGGTGTACCCAGGCCGAGGTGACACTCAGTGGCTGTGATGGCCTCACAACACAGGTGACCCATGTGATTTGGTATCCTGCATGGTGTGGTGTGACTGGGTTGACATGACACAGCGACCACATTGGACTTGCAATGTGGGTGGCATGCATGAGGTTAGCCCTGCCAGGTAGGGTGTGATCGGGCTGAGGTGACACCCGGCAGCCATGATGGGCTTGCCACATGGATGGCACACAAGAGATGACACCCCACTGGGCATGGTGTCATGGGGATGAGGTAAAACACTATGGCTGTTACTGCCTCACCATGGGGGTAGCACATGTGTTGTCGCACCCCACCCGGCCTAGAGTGATGGGGCCAAAGGGAAACATGGTGACTGAGATGACTTGCCACGTGGGTGGCTAGAATGAGGTGGCACCCAGCTGTGCATGGCGTGGACGGGCCAAGATGACACCCGACAGCTGTGACAGCCTCGCCACGCTGGTTACCCCTGTGTGGTGGCATCCCACTGGGTGGTGTATGACTTGGCCAAGGTGACAACCAGCAGCCATGAAGGCCTCACTACATGGGTGACATTCGTGAGTTGAAACCCCACTGGGTGGGGTGTGCCCAGGCCTAGGTGAAACATGGCTGCCGTGAGGGCCTCAACACACTGGTGACCCGCATGAGGTGGTATCCTGCTGGGTGGGGTGTGCCCATGCCCAGGTGTCACCTGGCTGCTGTGATTGCCCTGCAAGGTGGGTTACCAGTGCTGGGTGGGGTGCACCCAGGTTGAGGTGACACATGGTTGGTGTGACAGATGAGCAATATGGGTGGCATGTGTAAGGTGACACTCCACTGGGGTGGGTGTGACCAGGCTGAGGTGACACCTTGTGGCTGTGACGGCCTTGCCATGTGGGTGGCATGTACGAGGTAGCACCCCACCAGGTAGGGAGTGATGGGGCCGAGGTTCCAGCAGGCCACTGTAATGTCCTCAACATGCGGGTGACCAATGAGATGTAGCATCCCACCAGGTGGGGTGTGCCCAGGCCTAGGTGACACCTGGCAGCCATGATGGCCTCACATTTCAGGTGACTCGTGCAAAGTGGCATTGCACACGGCGAGGTGCACCTGGGTTGAGGTGACACCTGATGACAGTGATGGACTCACAACACGGGTGGCTTGCATGAGGTGACACACTGGAGGACAGAGTGTGATTGAGCTAAGGTGACACCTGGTGGCTGTGGTGTCCTCATCACATGGGTGGCATGCAAGAGATGACACCCCACCAGGTGTGGTGTCATGGGGATGAGGTGACAGCTAGTGGCTGTGACTGCATTGTCATGTGGGTGGCACATGTGAGGTAGCACCCCATCAGGTAGGGAGAGTTGGGGCCGAGGTGACACATGGTGTCTGTGACGGCCACACCACATGGGTGACCTGCATGAGGTGGCATTCCACCATGAGGTGTGTGTCTGGGCCATTTTGACACTCAGTGGCTGTGATGTCTTCACCACCCGGGTGGCTCATGCAAGGTTTCACCCTGCCAGGTGGTGTGTTATGGGGCTGAGGTGACACACCATGGTCATGATGACCTTGCCATGCTGGTGACATATGTCAGGTGGTACCTGACCTGGTGGGGTGTGACAGGACTGATGTGACACCTGGCGGCCATGATGGGTTTGCCTCACAGGTGACCCGTGTGAGGTGGCACCCTGATGGGTGGAGTACAATGGGGCTGAGGTGACACCTGGTGGTTGTTACGGCCTTGCCATGCGGGTGGCCTGTACGAGGTAGCACCCCACCAGGTAGGGAGTGATGGGGCAGAGGTTCCACCAGGCCACAGTAGTGTGCTCAACATGCGGGTGACCAATGAGATGGAGCATCCCACCAGGTGGGGTGTGCCCAGGCCTAGGTGACACCTGGCAGTGTGTTGGCCTCACCACATGGGTGACCCTGGCAGGCTGGAACCCCACTGGGCAGGTGTTTCTGGGCCAAGGTCAAACACAGGTTCTGTGATGGCCTCACCACATGGGTGGCACCCCACTGGGTTGCGTGTGCCCAGGCCAAGGTGACACTCAGGGGCCATGACAGCCTTACCACGTGGATGACCAGTGTGATGTGGCCACCTGTTGGGCAGCACATGACTGTGCCAAAGTGACACCTGGTGGATGTGATGGCCTCACCATGCAGGTGACCTGTACAAGGCCTCACCACATGGGTGGCATGCATGAGGTTGCTCTCCACTGGGCAGAGTGACCCAAGGCCGAGGTGACACCTGGTGGCCATGGTGGCCTCACCATGCAGATGGCACATGTGGAGTGGCATCCCTCAGGGTGGGATTTGCCCAGGCCAAGGTCAAACCCCACTTCCATTATGGCCTCAATACGTGGGTGACCCACATGAGGTTGCACCCAGCTGGGCGGGTTGTGCCAGTTCTGAGGTGAAACCCAGTGGGCATGAAGGCCTAGCCACACGGGAGACCCACACATGGTGGCACACAGCCAGGCAGTGTGTAACTGGGCCAAGGTGACACCCAGTGACCATTACGGCCTTGCCTCATGGGTGATATGTGTGAAGTGGCACTCTGTGGGGCAGGGTGTTACCAGGCCTAAGTGACACCCTGGCCATGAGGGTCTTGCCATGTGCATCACCTGCATGATGTGGCTCCCCACTGGGCAGGTTGTGAAGTAGCCGAGGTGAAACTCGGCCTCCTGACCTCATCGCCATGCTGGTGGCATGTGCGAAGTGTCACTGTGATGGGTGGGGAGTGCCCAGGTCTAGGTGACACCCAGCTGCCATGCAGGCCTCATCAGGCAGATGCACCACAGTATGTGGCACTCCTCCAGTTGGTGTGTGCCCTGGCGAAAGTGAATCCCAGCATTCATGAGGGCATCAACATGTGGGTGACCCATGCGAGGTGGCAGCCCCCAGGTGATGTGTGACTGGGCTGAGGTGAAACCCAATGGAATGTCAGCCTCACCACATAGGTGACCCTGGTGTGGTGGCATCCCACCAGGCGGCATGTGCCCTGGCCAAGGTCAAACACAGCTTCTGTGATGGCCTTGCCACTCGGGTGACAGGTGCAAAGTGGCTCCCCATCAGGTGGCATGTGCCTGGTCTGAGGTGACAGCCAGCAGCTATGATGTACTTGCCACATGGGTTACCTATGTGAGGTGGCACCCCACTGGGTGGATATGCCCAGGTGGATGTGACACCTGGCAGCCCTGATGGCCTCAGCACGTGGGTGACTGATGTGAGGTGGCACCCTGCTAGGTGGGGTGTGATGGATCTGAGGTGACATCTGGCAGCCATAATGGCCTTGCAACATGGGTGGCACATGCAAAGTGGCACACCGCAGGTGGGATGTGAGGGGGTCTAGGTGACCCCCGGTGGCTTTGACGGTGCAGCTATGTGTGTGACAAGGGCAAGGGTGCACCCATCTGGGTGGGGTGTTACTGGACCAAGGTTACACCTTGTGACCATAATGGCCTCAGCACTTGGGTGGTATGCATGATGTGGCACCCTGCCAGCAGGGTGTGATGGGGCCAATCGACACCCCATGATTGTGACAGCCTCTCAACACGGATGACCCATGTGAGGTGGCTTGTTTCCGGGCAGGGTGTGACTGAGCTGAGGTGACATCTGGCAGCCATTACAGCCTCACCACATGGCTGACACATGCGCGGTGGCACCCTGTTTGGCTGGATGTGCCTGGGCCTAGGTGACAGCCTGTTGCTGTGAGGGCAATGCCACAAGTGTGACCCTTGTGAGATGGCACTCTGGTGGGTGGGGTTTGCATGGGCCTAGGTGCCACCTGGTGGCCGAGAGGGCCTAGCAACCCAGGTTACCCTCACGAGATGGCACCCTGCCTGATGGGGTGTGCCCAATTCAAGGTGTTACCTGATTGTCATGACAGCATCACCACATGCATGGCATGCACAAGGTGGTACACTGTTGGGCTGTGTTTTATAATTCTAGGTGACACCCCGTGGCCTTCATGGCCTTGCCATGTGGGTGGCATGCACGAAGTGGCTCCTGGCCGGCCATGGTGTCCCTGGGCTGAGGTGAGACCTGGCAACACTGACAGCCTCACCACATGGCTTACACATGTAAGGTGGCACCCCACAGGGTGGATGTGCCTGGGCTGAGGTGAGGCCTGATATCCCTGATGGCCTCACCACGTGGGTGAATCACATGAGTTGACACCCCACCAGGCAGGGTGTGATGGGGCTGAAGTGACACCCAGCAGCCATAATGGCCTTGCAATGTGGGTGGAACCAGCAAAGTGCCACCACTCTGGGCAGGGTGTAAGGGTGCCAAGGAGACACATGGTGCTGTGATGGCCCAGCACCATGGGTGGCAAGTGCAAGGTTGCACCCCACCAGGTGGGGTGTTACAGGGCTGAGGTGGCACCTGGTGGCTGTGATGGCCTCACCACTTGGGTGGCACACACATGGTAGCACCCTGAAAGGCAAGGTGCGATGGGGCCAATGGACACCCTGTGGCTGTGACAGCCTCGCAACCCTGGTGACCTATACTAGGTGTCTTCCTGCTGGGCAGGTTGTGACCAAGCTGAGGTGACACCCGGCAGCAAGATGGCCTTGCCACATGGGTGACCTGCAAGAGGTGGCACCATGCTGTGTGGGTTGTGACCAGGCCAAGGGGACACCTGGCGGCCATGACAGCCTCGCCACAATCGTAGCAAGTGTGAGATTGCACCCTGCAGGCTGCAGTGTGAGCAGGCCAAAGTGATCCACAGCAGCTATGAGAGCCACATCACATGGGTGACCCTTGCAAACTGGCACCCCGTTAGGTGGTGTGTGACTGGTCCAAGGTGATGCCCAGTGGCCATGAGGACCTCACCACATGGGTGACCCACATGAGCTGGCACCCTGCCTGGCAGGGTGTAACCAGGCCAAGGTGACATCTGGTGGCATAGAGGTGCTCACAACGTGAGTAACCATGCGAGGTGGCATCTCACATGGTGGGGTATGCCCGGGTTGAGGTGACACACTTTGACCGAGACAGACTTGCAGCACAGGTGGCATGCACCAGGTGACACCCCACTGTGCAGTGTGTGATCGGGCTGAGGTGACACCTGGTGGCTGTGATGGTCTCGTCCTGAGGGAAGCACATGCTAGTTGACACCCTGGCAGGTGGGTATTGACCAGGAAGAGGTGACACCCAGTGGCCGTGATGGCCTCACTACATGGGGGACACACAAGAGATGACATGGTGCCAGGTGTGGTGTCACAGGGACAAGGTGGCACCTAGTGGTGTGATTGCCTAGCTATGCAGGTGGCACATCAAGGTGGCACCTGGCAGGGCGGGGAATGATGGGGCTGAAGTGACACCCAGTGGCCATGATGGCCTAGCCATGTGAGTAGCATGCACTATGTAGCACCCCATCAGGCAGTGTCTGAGTGGGCTTAGGTGACACCTCGTGGCCTTGGTAGCCTCACCATGCTGGTGACATGGGTGAGGTAGCACCTTGCCTGGAGGGGTGTGACATGGCTGAGATGACACATGGTGGTCATGATCCCTTGCCTCTTAGGTGGCTCCAGCGTGGTGGCAACCTGCTGTGAAAGCTATGAAGGGGTCAAGTTGACATCCCATGGCTATGACAGCCTCACCACATGGGTGACCCAAGTGAGGTGGCTCCCCACAAGACATGGTGTGACTGAGCTAAGCTGTCACCCAGTGGCAGTGATGGCTTCTCCATGCAGGTCACCCATACGAGGTGGTACCCCACTGGGTGGTGGGTAAAGCAACCAAGGTGACACCCGGCAGCTGTGAGGGCCTCATCATGTGGGTGATCTGTGCATGGTGGCTCCCCACCAGGCATTGTGTGCTCAGGCAGAGGAGACATCTGGCAGCCATGACAGCTTCACCATGCAGTTGACCTTTGCCAGGTGGCAACCTGCGGGGTGGGATGTGACCATGCAGACGTGACACCCAGTGGTGTGACCACCTTGCCATGCAGGTCCTATGTCGAGGTGACATTCTTCTGGTCAGGGAGTGACGGGGCTGGAAATTGGTGGCCGTGAGTGCTGCACCATGTGGGAGGCACATGCTAGGTGACATCCCAATGGGCAAGGTGTACCCAGGCCGAGGTGACACTCAGTGGCTGTGATGGCCTCACAACACAGGTGACCCATGCGATTTGGTATCCTGCATGGTGTGGTGTGACTGGGTTGACATGACACAGCGACCACATTGGACTTGCAATGTGGGTGGCATGCATGAGGTTAGCCCTGCCAGGTAGGGTGTGATCGGGCTGAGGTGACACCCGGCAGCCATGATGGGCTTGCCACATGGATGGCACACAAGAGATGACACCCCACTGGGCATGGTGTCATGGGGATGAGGTAAAACACTATGGCTGTTACTGCCTCACCATGGGGGTAGCACATGTGTTGTCGCACCCCACCCGGCCTAGAGTGATGGGGCCAAAGGGAAACATGGTGACTGAGATGACTTGCCACGTGGGTGGCTAGAATGAGGTGGCACCCAGTTGTGCATGGCGTGGACGGGCCAAGATGACACCCGACAGCTGTGACAGCCTCGCCACGCTGGTTACCCCTGTGTGGTGGCATCCCACTGGGTGGTGTATGACTTGGCCAAGGTGACAACCAGCAGCCATGAAGGCCTCACTACATGGGTGCCATTCGTGAGTTGAAACCCCACTGGGTGGGGTGTGCCCAGGCCTAGGTGAAACATGGCTGCCGTGAGGGCCTCAACACACTGGTGACCCGCATGAGGTGGTATCCTGCTGGGTGGGGTGTGCCCATGCCCAGGTGTCACCTGGCTGCTGTGATTGCCCTGCAAGGTGGGTTACCAGTGCTGGGTGGGGTGCACCCAGGTTGAGGTGACACATGGTTGGTGTGACAGATGAGCAATATGGGTGGCATGTGTAAGGTGACACTCCACTGGGGTGGGTGTGACCAGGCTGAGGTGACACCTTGTGGCTGTGACGGCCTTGCCATGTGGGTGGCATGTACGAGGTAGCACCCCACCAGGTAGGGAGTGATGGGGCCGAGGTTCCAGCAGGCCACTGTAATGTCCTCAACATGCGGGTGACCAATGAGATGTAGCATCCCACCAGGTGGGGTGTGCCCAGGCCTAGGTGACACCTGGCAGCCATGATGGCCTCACATTTCAGGTGACTCGTGCAAAGTGGCATTGCACACGGCGAGGTGCACCTGGGTTGAGGTGACACCTGATGACAGTGATGGACTCACAACACGGGTGGCTTGCATGAGGTGACACACTGGAGGACAGAGTGTGATTGAGCTAAGGTGACACCTGGTGGCTGTGGTGTCCTCATCACATGGGTGGCATGCAAGAGATGACACCCCACCAGGTGTGGTGTCATGGGGATGAGGTGACAGCTAGTGGCTGTGACTGCATTGTCATGTGGGTGGCACATGTGAGGTAGCACCCCATCAGGTAGGGAGAGTTGGGGCCGAGGTGACACATGGTGTCTGTGACGGCCACACCACATGGGTGACCTGCATGAGGTGGCATTCCACCATGAGGTGTGTGTCTGGGCCATTTTGACACTCAGTGGCTGTGATGTCTTCACCACCCGGGTGGCTCATGCAAGGTTTCACCCTGCCAGGTGGTGTGTTATGGGGCTGAGGTGACACACCATGGTCATGATGACCTTGCCATGCTGGTGACATATGTCAGGTGGTACCTGACCTGGTGGGGTGTGACAGGACTGATGTGACACCTGGCGGCCATGATGGGTTTGCCTCACAGGTGACCCGTGTGAGGTGGCACCCTGATGGGTGGAGTACAATGGGGCTGAGGTGACACCTGGTGGTTGTTACGGCCTTGCCATGCGGGTGGCCTGTACGAGGTAGCACCCCACCAGGTAGGGAGTGATGGGGCAGAGGTTCCACCAGGCCACAGTAGTGTGCTCAACATGCGGGTGACCAATGAGATGGAGCATCCCACCAGGTGGGGTGTGCCCAGGCCTAGGTGACACCTGGCAGTGTGTTGGCCTCACCACATGGGTGACCCTGGCAGGCTGGAACCCCACTGGGCAGGTGTTTCTGGGCCAAGGTCAAACACAGGTTCTGTGATGGCCTCACCACATGGGTGGCACCCCACTGGGTTGCGTGTGCCCAGGCCAAGGTGACACTCAGGGGCCATGACAGCCTTACCACGTGGATGACCAGTGTGATGTGGCCACCTGTTGGGCAGCACATGACTGTGCCAAAGTGACACCTGGTGGATGTGATGGCCTCACCATGCAGGTGACCTGTACAAGGCCTCACCACATGGGTGGCATGCATGAGGTTGCTCTCCACTGGGCAGAGTGACCCAAGGCCGAGGTGACACCTGGTGGCCATGGTGGCCTCACCATGCAGATGGCACATGTGGAGTGGCATCCCTCAGGGTGGGATTTGCCCAGGCCAAGGTCAAACCCCACTTCCATTATGGCCTCAATACGTGGGTGACCCACATGAGGTTGCACCCAGCTGGGCGGGTTGTGCCAGTTCTGAGGTGAAACCCAGTGGGCATGAAGGCCTAGCCACACGGGAGACCCACACATGGTGGCACACAGCCAGGCAGTGTGTAACTGGGCCAAGGTGACACCCAGTGACCATTACGGCCTTGCCTCATGGGTGATATGTGTGAAGTGGCACTCTGTGGGGCAGGGTGTTACCAGGCCTAAGTGACACCCTGGCCATGAGAGTCTTGCCATGTGCATCACCTGCATGATGTGGCTCCCCACTGGGCAGGTTGTGAAGTAGCCGAGGTGAAACTCGGCCTCCTGACCTCATCGCCATGCTGGTGGCATGTGCGAAGTGTCACCGTGATGGGTGGGGAGTGCCCAGGTCTAGGTGACACCCAGCTGCCATGCAGGCCTCATCAGGCAGATGCACCACAGTATGTGGCACTCCTCCAGTTGGTGTGTGCCCTGGCGAAAGTGAATCCCAGCATTCATGAGGGCATCAACATGTGGGTGACCCATGCGAGGTGGCAGCCCCCAGGTGATGTGTGACTGGGCTGAGGTGAAACCCAATGGAATGTCAGCCTCACCACATAGGTGACCCTGGTGTGGTGGCATCCCACCAGGCGGCATGTGCCCTGGCCAAGGTCAAACACAGCTTCTGTGATGGCCTTGCCACTCGGGTGACAGGTGCAAAGTGGCTCCCCATCAGGTGGCATGTGCCTGGTCTGAGGTGACAGCCAGCAGCTATGATGTACTTGCCACATGGGTTACCTATGTGAGGTGGCACCCCACTGGGTGGATATGCCCAGGTGGATGTGACACCTGGCAGCCCTGATGGCCTCAGCACGTGGGTGACTGATGTGAGGTGGCACCCTGCTAGATGGGGTGTGATGGATCTGAGGTGACATCTGGCAGCCATAATGGCCTTGCAACATGGGTGGCACATGCAAAGTGGCACACCACAGGTGGGATGTGAGGGGGTCTAGGTGACCCCCGGTGGCTTTGACGGTGCAGCTATGTGTGTGACAAGTGCAAGGGTGCACCCATCTGGGTGGGGTGTTACTGGACCAAGGTTACACCTTGTGACCATAATGGCCTCAGCACTTGGGTGGTATGCATGATGTGGCACCCTGCCAGCAGGGTGTGATGGGGCCAATCGACACCCCATGATTGTGACAGCCTCTCAACACGGATGACCCATGTGAGGTGGCTTGTTGCCGGGCAGGGTGTGACTGAGCTGAGGTGACATCTGGCAGCCATTACAGCCTCACCACATGGCTGACACATGCGCGGTGGCACCCTGTTTGGCTGGATGTGCCTGGGCCTAGGTGACAGCCTGTTGCTGTGAGGGCAATGCCACAAGTGTGACCCTTGTGAGATGGCACTCTGGTGGGTGGGGTTTGCATGGGCCTAGGGGCCACCTGGTGGCCGAGAGGGCCTAGCAACCCAGGTTACCCTCACGAGATGGCACCCTGCCTGATGGGGTGTGCCCAATTCAAGGTGTTACCTGATTGTCATGACAGCATCACCACATGCATGGCATGCACAAGGTGGTACACTGTTGGGCTGTGTTTTATAATTCTAGGTGACACCCCGTGGCCTTCATGGCCTTGCCATGTGGGTGGCATGCACGAAGTGGCTCCTGGCCGGCCATGGTGTCCCTGGGCTGAGGTGAGACCTGGCAACACTGACGGCCTCACCACATGGCTTACACATGTAAGGTGGCACCCCACAGGGTGGATGTGCCTGGGCTGAGGTGAGGCCTGATATCCCTGATGGCCTCACCACGTGGGTGAATCACATGAGTTGACACCCCACCAGGCAGGGTGTGATGGGGCTGAAGTGACACCCAGCAGCCATAATGGCCTTGCAATGTGGGTGGAACCAGCAAAGTGCCACCACTCTGGGCAGGGTGTAAGGGTGCCAAGGAGACACATGGTGCTGTGATGGCCCAGCACCATGGGTGGCAAGTGCAAGGTTGCACCCCACCAGGTGGGGTGTTACAGGGCTGAGGTGGCACCTGGTGGCTGTGATGGCCTCACCACTTGGGTGGCACACACATGGTAGCACCCTGAAAGGCAAGGTGCGATGGGGCCAATGGACACCCTGTGGCTGTGACAGCCTCGCAACCCTGGTGACCTATACTAGGTGTCTTCCTGCTGGGCAGGTTGTGACCAAGCTGAGGTGACACCCGGCAGCAAGATGGCCTTGCCACATGGGTGACCTGCAAGAGGTGGCACCATGCTGTGTGGGTTGTGACCAGGCCAAGGGGACACCTGGCGGCCATGACAGCCTCGCCACAATCGTAGCAAGTGTGAGATTGCACCCTGCAGGCTGCAGTGTGAGCAGGCCAAAGTGATCCACAGCAGCTGTGAGAGCCACATCACATGGGTGACCCTTGCAAACTGGCACCCCGTTAGGTGGTGTGTGACTGGTCCAAGGTGATGCCCAGTGGCCATGAGGACCTCACCACATGGGTGACCCACATGAGCTGGCACCCTGCCTGGCAGGGTGTAACCAGGCCAAGGTGACATCTGGTGGCATAGAGGTGCTCACAACGTGAGTAACCATGCGAGGTGGCATCTCACATGGTGGGGTATGCCCGGGTTGAGGTGACACACTTTGACCGAGACAGACTTGCAGCACAGGTGGCATGCACAAGGTGACACCCCACTGTGCAGTGTGTGATCGGGCTGAGGTGACACCTGGTGGCTGTGATGGTCTCGTCCTGAGGGAAGCACATGCTAGTTGACACCCTGGCAGGTGGGTATTGACCAGGAAGAGGTGACACCCAGTGGCCGTGATGGCCTCACTACATGGGGGACACACAAGAGATGACATGGTGCCAGGTGTGGTGTCACAGGGACAAGGTGGCACCTAGTGGTGTGATTGCCTAGCTATGCAGGTGGCACATCAAGGTGGCACCTGGCAGGGCGGGGAATGATGGGGCTGAAGTGACACCCAGTGGCCATGATGGCCTAGCCATGTGAGTAGCATGCACTATGTAGCACCCCATCAGGCAGTGTCTGAGTGGGCTTAGGTGACACCTCGTGGCCTTGGTAGCCTCACCATGCTGGTGACATGGGTGAGGTAGCACCTTGCCTGGAGGGGTGTGACATGGCTGAGATGACACGTGGTGGTCATGATCCCTTGCCTCTTAGGTGGCTCCAGCGTGGTGGCAACCTGCTGTGAAAGCTATGAAGGGGTCAAGGTGACATCCCATGGCTATGACAGCCTCACCACATGGGTGACCCAAGTGAGGTGGCTCCCCACAAGACATGGTGTGACTGAGCTAAGCTGTCACCCAGTGGCAGTGATGGCTTCTCCATGTAGGTCACCCATACGAGGTGGTACCCCACTGGGTGGTGGGTAAAGCAACCAAGGTGACACCCGGCAGCTGTGAGGGCCTCATCACGTGGGTGATCTGTGCATGGTGGCTCCCCACCAGGCATTGTGTGCTCAGGCAGAGGAGACATCTGGCAGCCATGACAGCTTCACCATGCAGTTGACCTTTGCCAGGTGGCAACCTGCGGGGTGGGATGTGACCATGCAGACGTGACATCCAGTGGTGTGACCACCTTGCCATGCAGGTCCTATGTCGAGGTGACATTCTTCTGGTCAGGGAGTGACGGGGCTGGAAATTGGTGGCCGTGAGTGCTGCACCATGTGGGAGGCACATGCTAGGTGACATCCCAATGGGCAAGGTGTACCCAGGCCGAGGTGACACTCAGTGGCTGTGATGGCCTCACAACACAGGTGACCCATGTGATTTGGTATCCTGCATGGTGTGGTGTGACTGGGTTGACATGACACAGCGACCACATTGGACTTGCAATGTGGGTGGCATGCATGAGGTTAGCCCTGCCAGGTAGGGTGTGATCGGGCTGAGGTGACACCCGGCAGCCATGATGGGCTTGCCACATGGATGGCACACAAGAGATGACACCCCACTGGGCATGGTGTCATGGGGATGAGGTAAAACACTATGGCTGTTACTGCCTCACCATGGGGGTAGCACATGTGTTGTCGCACCCCACCCGGCCTAGAGTGATGGGGCCAAAGGGAAACATGGTGACTGAGATGACTTGCCACGTGGGTGGCTAGAATGAGGTGGCACCCAGCTGTGCATGGCGTGGACGGGCCAAGATGACACCCGACAGCTGTGACAGCCTCGCCACGCTGGTTACCCCTGTGTGGTGGCATCCCACTCCGTGGTGTATGACTTGGCCAAGGTGACAACCAGCAGCCATGAAGGCCTCACTACATGGGTGACATTCGTGAGTTGAAACCCCACTGGGTGGGGTGTGCCCAGGCCTAGGTGAAACATGGCTGCCGTGAGGGCCTCAACACACTGGTGACCCACATGAGGTGGTATCCTGCTGGGTGGGGTGTGCCCATGCCCAGGTGTCACCTGGCTGCTGTGATTGCCCTGCAAGGTGGGTTACCAGTGCTGGGTGGGGTGCACCCAGGTTGAGGTGACACATGGTTGGTGTGACAGATGAGCAATATGGGTGGCATGTGTAAGGTGACACTCCACTGGGGTGGGTGTGACCAGGCTGAGGTGACACCTTGTGGCTGTGACGGCCTTGCCATGTGGGTGGCATGTACGAGGTAGCACCCCACCAGGTAGGGAGTGATGGGGCCGAGGTTCCAGCAGGCCACTGTAATGTCCTCAACATGCAGGTGACCAATGAGATGTAGCATCCCACCAGGTGGGGTGTGCCCAGGCCTAGGTGACACCTGGCAGCCATGATGGCCTCACATTTCAGGTGACTCGTGCAAAGTGGCATTGCACACGGCGAGGTGCACCTGGGTTGAGGTGACACCTGATGACAGTGATGGACTCACAACACGGGTGGCTTGCATGAGGTGACACACTGGAGGACAGAGTGTGATTGAGCTAAGGTGACACCTGGTGGCTGTGGTGTCCTCATCACATGGGTGGCATGCAAGAGATGACACCCCACCAGGTGTGGTGTCATGGGGATGAGGTGACAGCTAGTGGCTGTGACTGCATTGTCATGTGGTTGGCACATGTGAGGTAGCACCCCATCAGGTAGGGAGAGTTGGGGCCGAGGTGACACATGGTGGCTGTGACGGCCACACCACATGGGTGACCTGCATGAGGTGGCATTCCACCATGAGGTGTGTGTCTGGGCCATTTTGACACTCAGTGGCTGTGATGTCTTCACCACCCGGGTGGCTCATGCAAGGTTTCACCCTGCCAGGTGGTGTGTTATGGGGCTGAGGTGACACACCATGGTCATGATGACCTTGCCATGCTGGTGACATATGTCAGGTGGTACCTGACCTGGTGGGGTTTGACAGGACTGATGTGACACCTGGCGGCCATGATGGGTTTGCCTCACAGGTGACCCGTGTGAGGTGGCACCCTGATGGGTGGAGTACAATGGGGCTGAGGTGACACCTGGTGGTTGTTACGGCCTTGCCATGCGGGTGGCCTGTACGAGGTAGCACCCCACCAGGTAGGGAGTGATGGGGCAGAGGTTCCACCAGGCCACAGTAGTGTGCTCAACATGCGGGTGACCAATGAGATGGAGCATCCCACCAGGTGGGGTGTGCCCAGGCCTAGGTGACACCTGGCAGTGTGTTGGCCTCACCACATGGGTGACCCTGGCAGGCTGGAACCCCACTGGGCAGGTGTTTCTGGGCCAAGGTCAAACACAGGTTCTGTGATGGCCTCACCACATGGGTGGCACCCCACTGGGTTGCGTGTGCCCAGGCCAAGGTGACACTCAGGGGCCATGACAGCCTTACCACGTGGATGACCAGTGTGATGTGGCCACCTGTTGGGCAGCACATGACTGTGCCAAAGTGACACCTGGTGGATGTGATGGCCTCACCATGCAGGTGACCTGTACAAGGCCTCACCACATGGGTGGCATGCATGAGGTTGCTCTCCACTGGGCAGAGTGACCCAAGGCCGAGGTGACACCTGGTGGCCATGGTGGCCTCACCATGCAGATGGCACATGTGGAGTGGCATCCCTCAGGGTGGGATTTGCCCAGGCCAAGGTCAAACCCCACTTCCATTATGGCCTCAATATGTGGGTGACCCACATGAGGTTGCACCCAGCTGGGCGGGTTGTGCCAGTTCTGAGGTGAAACCCAGTGGGCATGAAGGCCTAGCCACACGGGAGACCCACACATGGTGGCACACAGCCAGGCAGTGTGTAACTGGGCCAAGGTGACACCCAGTGACCATTACGGCCTTGCCTCATGGGTGATATGTGTGAAGTGGCACTCTGTGGGGCAGGGTGTTACCAGGCCTAAGTGACACCCTGGCCATGAGGGTCTTGCCATGTGCATCACCTGCATGATGTGGCTCCCCACTGGGCAGGTTGTGAAGTAGCCGAGGTGAAACTCGGCCTCCTGACCTCATCGCCATGCTGGTGGCATGTGCAAAGTGTCACCGTGATGGGTGGGGAGTGCCCAGGTCTAGGTGACACCCAGCTGCCATGCAGGCCTCATCAGGCAGATGCACCACAGTATGTGGCACTCCTCCAGTTGGTGTGTGCCCTGGCGAAAGTGAATCCCAGCATTCATGAGGGCATCAACATGTGGGTGACCCATGTGAGGTGGCAGCCCCCAGGTGATGTGTGACTGGGCTGAGGTGAAACCCAATGGAATGTCAGCCTCACCACATAGGTGACCCTGGTGTGGTGGCATCCCACCAGGCGGCATGTGCCCTGGCCAAGGTCAAACACAGCTTCTGTGATGGCCTTGCCACTCGGGTGACAGGTGCAAAGTGGCTCCCCATCAGGTGGCATGTGCCTGGTCTGAGGTGACAGCCAGCAGCTATGATGTACTTGCCACATGGGTTACCTATGTGAGGTGGCACCCCACTGGGTGGATATGCCCAGGTGGATGTGACACCTGGCAGCCCTGATGGCCTCAGCACGTGGGTGACTGATGTGAGGTGGCACCCTGCTAGGTGGGGTGTGATGGATCTGAGGTGACATCTGGCAGCCATAATGGCCTTGCAACATGGGTGGCACATGCAAAGTGGCACACCGCAGGTGGGATGTGAGGGGGTCTAGGTGACACCCGGTGGCTTTGACGGTGCAGCTATGTGTGTGACAAGGGCAAGGGTGCACCCATCTGGGTGGGGTGTTACTGGACCAAGGTTACACCTTGTGACCATAATGGCCTCAGCACTTGGGTGGTATGCATGATGTGGCACCCTGCCAGCAGGGTGTGATGGGGCCAATCGACACCCCATGATTGTGACAGCCTCTCAACACGGATGACCCATGTGAGGTGGCTTGTTGCCGGGCAGGGTGTGACTGAGCTGAGGTGACATCTGGCAGCCATTACAGCCTCACCACATGGCTGACACATGCGCGGTGGCACCCTGTTTGGCTGGATGTGCCTGGGCCTAGGTGACAGCCTGTTGCTGTGAGGGCAATGCCACAAGTGTGACCCTTGTGAGATGGCACTCTGGTGGGTGGGGTTTGCATGGGCCTAGGGGCCACCTGGTGGCCGAGAGGGCCTAGCAACCCAGGTTACCCTCACGAGATGGCACCCTGCCTGATGGGGTGTGCCCAATTCAAGGTGTTACCTGATTGTCATGACAGCATCACCACATGCATGGCATGCACAAGGTGGTACACTGTTGGGCTGTGTTTTATAATTCTAGGTGACACCCCGTGGCCTTCATGGCCTTGCCATGTGGGTGGCATGCACGAAGTGGCTCCTGGCCGGCCATGGTGTCCCTGGGCTGAGGTGAGACCTGGCAACACTGACGGCCTCACCACATGGCTTACACATGTAAGGTGGCACCCCACAGGGTGGATGTGCCTGGGCTGAGGTGAGGCCTGATATCCCTGATGGCCTCACCACGTGGGTGAATCACATGAGTTGACACCCCACCAGGCAGGGTGTGGTGGGGCTGAAGTGACACCCAGCAGCCATAATGGCCTTGCAATGTGGGTGGAACCTGCAAAGTGCCACCACTCTGGGCAGGGTGTAAGGGTGCCAAGGAGACACATGGTGCTGTGATGGCCCAGCACCATGGGTGGCAAGTGCAAGGTTGCACCCCACCAGGTGGGGTGTTACAGGGCTGAGGTGGCACCTGGTGGCTGTGATGGCCTCACCACTTGGGTGGCACACACATGGTAGCACCCTGCCAGGCAAGGTGCGATGGGGCCAATGGACACCCTGTGGCTGTGACAGCCTCGCAACCCTGGTGACCTATACTAGGTGTCTTCCTGCTGGGCAGGTTGTGACCAAGCTGAGGTGACACCCGGCAGCAAGATGGCCTTGCCACATGGGTGTCCTGCAAGAGGTGGCACCATGCTGTGTGGGTTGTGACCAGGCCAAGGGGACACCTGGCGGCCATGACAGCCTCGCCACAATCGTAGCAAGTGTGAGATTGCACCCTGCAGGCTGCAGTGTGAGCAGGCCAAAGTGATCCACAGCAGCTGTGAGAGCCACATCACATGGGTGACCCTTGCAAACTGGCACCCCGTTAGGTGGTGTGTGACTGGTCCAAGGTGATGCCCAGTGGCCATGAGGACCTCACCACATGGGTGACCCACATGAGCTGGCACCCTGCCTGGCAGGGTGTAACCAGGCCAAGGTGACATCTGGTGGCATAGAGGTGCTCACAACGTGAGTAACCATGCGAGGTGGCATCTCACATGGTGGGGTATGCCCGGGTTGAGGTGACACACTTTGACCGAGACAGACTTGCAGCACAGGTGGCATGCACCAGGTGACACCCCACTGTGCAGTGTGTGATCGGGCTGAGGTGACACCTGGTGGCTGTGATGGTCTCGTCCTGAGGGAAGCACATGCTAGTTGACACCCTGGCAGGTGGGTATTGACCAGGAAGAGGTGACACCCAGTGGCCGTGATGGCCTCACTACATGGGGGACACACAAGAGATGACATGGTGCCAGGTGTGGTGTCACAGGGACAAGGTGGCACCTAGTGGTGTGATTGCCTAGCTATGCAGGTGGCACATCAAGGTGGCACCTGGCAGGGCGGGGAATGATGGGGCTGAAGTGACACCCAGTGGCCATGATGGCCTAGCCATGTGAGTAGCATGCACTATGTAGCACCCCATCAGGCAGTGTCTGAGTGGGCTTAGGTGACACCTCGTGGCCTTGGTAGCCTCACCATGCTGGTGACATGGGTGAGGTAGCACCTTGCCTGGAGGGGTGTGACATGGCTGAGATGACACATGGTGGTCATGATCCCTTGCCTCTTAGGTGGCTCCAGCGTGGTGGCAACCTGCTGTGAAAGCTATGAAGGGGTCAAGTTGACATCCCATGGCTATGACAGCCTCACCACATGGGTGACCCAAGTGAGGTGGCTCCCCACAAGACATGGTGTGACTGAGCTAAGCTGTCACCCTGTGGCAGTGATGGCTTCTCCATGTAGGTCACCCATACGAGGTGGTACCCCACTGGGTGGTGGGTAAAGCAACCAAGGTGACACCCGGCAGCTGTGAGGGCCTCATCACGTGGGTGATCTGTGCATGGTGGCTCCCCACCAGGCATTGTGTGCTCAGGCAGAGGAGACATCTGGCAGCCATGACAGCTTCACCATGCAGTTGACCTTTGCCAGGTGGCAACCTGCGGGGTGGGATGTGACCATGCAGATGTGACATCCAGTGGTGTGACCACCTTGCCATGCAGGTCCTATGTCGAGGTGACATTCTTCTGGTCAGGGAGTGACGGGGCTGGAAATTGGTGGCCGTGAGTGCTGCACCATGTGGGAGGCACATGCTAGGTGACATCCCAATGGGCAAGGTGTACCCAGGCCGAGGTGACACTCAGTGGCTGTGATGGCCTCACAACACAGGTGACCCATGCGATTTGGTATCCTGCATGGTGTGGTGTGACTGGGTTGACATGACACAGCGACCACATTGGACTTGCAATGTGGGTGGCATGCATGAGGTTAGCCCTGCCAGGTAGGGTGTGATCGGGCTGAGGTGACACCCGGCAGCCATGATGGGCTTGCCACATGGATGGCACACAAGAGATGACACCCCACTGGGCATGGTGTCATGGGGATGAGGTAAAACACTATGGCTGTTACTGCCTCACCATGGGGGTAGCACATGTGTTGTCGCACCCCACCCGGCCTAGAGTGATGGGGCCAAAGTGAAACATGGTGACTGAGATGACTTGCCACGTGGGTGGCTAGAATGAGGTGGCACCCAGCTGTGCATGGCGTGGACGGGCCAAGATGACACCCGACAGCTGTGACAGCCTCGCCACGCTGGTTACCCCTGTGTGGTGGCATCCCACTGGGTGGTGTATGACTTGGCCAAGGTGACAACCAGCAGCCATGAAGGCCTCACTACATGGGTGCCATTCGTGAGTTGAAACCCCACTGGGTGGGGTGTGCCCAGGCCTAGGTGAAACATGGCTGCCGTGAGGGCCTCAACACACTGGTGACCCGCATGAGGTGGTATCCTGCTGGGTGGGGTGTGCCCATGCCCAGGTGTCACCTGGCTGCTGTGATTGCCCTGCAAGGTGGGTTACCAGTGCTGGGTGGGGTGCACCCAGGTTGAGGTGACACATGGTTGGTGTGACAGATGAGCAATATGGGTGGCATGTGTAAGGTGACACTCCACTGGGGTGGGTGTGACCAGGCTGAGGTGACACCTTGTGGCTGTGACGGCCTTGCCATGTGGGTGGCATGTACGAGGTAGCACCCCACCAGGTAGGGAGTGATGGGGCCGGGGTTCCAGCAGGCCACTGTAATGTCCTCAACATGCGGGTGACCAATGAGATGTAGCATCCCACCAGGTGGGGTGTGCCCAGGCCTAGGTGACACCTGGCAGCCATGATGGCCTCACATTTCAGGTGACTCATGCAAAGTGGCATTGCACACAGCGAGGTGCACCTGGGTTGAGGTGACACCTGATGACAGTGATGGACTCACAACACGGGTGGCTTGCATGAGGTGACACACTGGAGGACAGAGTGTGATTGAGCTAAGGTGACACCTGGTGGCTGTGGTGTCCTCATCACATGGGTGGCATGCAAGAGATGACACCCCACCAGGTGTGGTGTCATGGGGATGAGGTGACAGCTAGTGGCTGTGACTGCATTGTCATGTGGGTGGCACATGTGAGGTAGCACCCCATCAGGTAGGGAGAGTTGGGGCCGAGGTGACACATGGTGGCTGTGACGGCCACACCACATGGGTGACCTGCATGAGGTGGCATTCCACCATGAGGTGTGTGTCTGGGCCATTTTGACACTCAGTGGCTGTGATGTCTTCACCACCCGGGTGGCTCATGCAAGGTTTCACCCTGCCAGGTGGTGTGTTATGGGGCTGAGGTGACACACCATGGTCATGATGACCTTGCCATGCTGGTGACATATGTCAGGTGGTACCTGACCTGGTGGGGTTTGACAGGACTGATGTGACACCTGGCGGCCATGATGGGTTTGCCTCACAGGTGACCCGTGTGAGGTGGCACCCTGATGGGTGGAGTACAATGGGGCTGAGGTGACACCTGGTGGTTGTTACGGCCTTGCCATGCGGGTGGCCTGTACGAGGTAGCACCCCACCAGGTAGGGAGTGATGGGGCAGAGGTTCCACCAGGCCACAGTAGTGTGCTCAACATGCGGGTGACCAATGAGATGGAGCATCCCACCAGGTGGGGTGTGCCCAGGCCTAGGTGACACCTGGCAGTGTGTTGGCCTCACCACATGGGTGACCCTGGCAGGCTGGAACCCCACTGGGCAGGTGTTTCTGGGCCAAGGTCAAACACAGGTTCTGTGATGGCCTCACCACATGGGTGGCACCCCACTGGGTTGCGTGTGCCCAGGCCAAGGTGACACTCAGGGGCCATGACAGATTTACCACGTGGATGACCAGTGTGATGTGGCCACCTGTTGGGCAGCACATGACTGTGCCAAAGTGACACCTGGTGGATGTGATGGCCTCACCATGCAGGTGACCTGTACAAGGCCTCACCACATGGGTGGCATGCATGAGGTTGCTCTCCACTGGGCAGAGTGACCCAAGGCCGAGGTGACACCTGGTGGCCATGGTGGCCTCACCATGCAGATGGCACATGTGGAGTGGCATCCCTCAGGGTGGGATTTGCCCAGGCCAAGGTCAAACCCCACTTCCATTATGGCCTCAATACGTGGGTGACCCACATGAGGTTGCACCCAGCTGGGCGGGTTGTGCCAGTTCTGAGGTGAAACCCAGTGGGCATGAAGGCCTAGCCACACGGGAGACCCACACATGGTGGCACACAGCCAGGCAGTGTGTAACTGGGCCAAGGTGACACCCAGTGACCATTACGGCCTTGCCTCATGGGTGATATGTGTGAAGTGGCACTCTGTGGGGCAGGGTGTTACCAGGCCTAAGTGACACCCTGGCCATGAGGGTCTTGCCATGTGCATCACCTGCATGATGTGGCTCCCCACTGGGCAGGTTGTGAAGTAGCCGAGGTGAAACTCGGCCTCCTGACCTCATCACCATGCTGGTGGCATGTGCAAAGTGTCACCGTGATGGGTGGGGAGTGCCCAGGTCTAGGTGACACCCAGCTGCCATGCAGGCCTCATCAGGCAGATGCACCACAGTATGTGGCACTCCTCCAGTTGGTGTGTGCCCTGGCGAAAGTGAATCCCAGCATTCATGAGGGCATCAACATGTGGGTGACCCATGCGAGGTGGCAGCCCCCAGGTGATGTGTGACTGGGCTGAGGTGAAACCCAATGGAATGTCAGCCTCACCACATAGGTGACCCTGGTGTGGTGGCATCCCACCAGGCGGCATGTGCCCTGGCCAAGGTCAAACACAGCTTCTGTGATGGCCTTGCCACTCGGGTGACAGGTGCAAAGTGGCTCCCCATCAGGTGGCATGTGCCTGGTCTGAGGTGACAGCCAGCAGCTATGATGTACTTGCCACATGGGTTACCTATGTGAGGTGGCACCCCACTGGGTGGATATGCCCAGGTGGATGTGACACCTGGCAGCCCTGATGGCCTCAGCACGTGGGTGACTGATGTGAGGTGGCACCCTGCTAGGTGGGGTGTGATGGATCTGAGGTGACATCTGGCAGCCATAATGGCCTTGCAACATGGGTGGCACATGCAAAGTGGCACACCGCAGGTGGGATGTGAGGGGGTCTAGGTGACCCCCGGTGGCTTTGACGGTGCAGCTATGTGTGTGACAAGTGCAAGGGTGCACCCATCTGGGTGGGGTGTTACTGGACCAAGGTTACACCTTGTGACCATAATGGCCTCAGCACTTGGGTGGTATGCATGATGTGGCACCCTGCCAGCAGGGTGTGATGGGGCCAATCGACACCCCATGATTGTGACAGCCTCTCAACACAGATGACCCATGTGAGGTGGCTTGTTGCCGGGCAGGGTGTGACTGAGCTGAGGTGACATCTGGCAGCCATTACAGCCTCACCACATGGCTGACACATGCGCGGTGGCACCCTGTTTGGCTGGATGTGCCTGGGCCTAGGTGACAGCCTGTTGCTGTGAGGGCAATGCCACAAGTGTGACCCTTGTGAGATGGCACTCTGGTGGGTGGGGTTTGCATGGGCCTAGGGGCCACCTGGTGGCCGAGAGGGCCTAGCAACCCAGGTTACCCTCACGAGATGGCACCCTGCCTGATGGGGTGTGCCCAATTCAAGGTGTTACCTGATTGTCATGACAGCATCACCACATGCATGGCATGCACAAGGTGGTACACTGTTGGGCTGTGTTTTATAATTCTAGGTGACACCCCGTGGCCTTCATGGCCTTGCCATGTGGGTGGCATGCACGAAGTGGCTCCTGGCCGGCCATGGTGTCCCTGGGCTGAGGTGAGACCTGGCAACACTGACGGCCTCACCACATGGCTTACACATGTAAGGTGGCACCCCACAGGGTGGATGTGCCTGGGCTGAGGTGAGGCCTGATATCCCTGATGGCCTCACCACGTGGGTGAATCACATGAGTTGACACCCCACCAGGCAGGGTGTGGTGGGGCTGAAGTGACACCCAGCAGCCATAATGGCCTTGCAATGTGGGTGGAACCTGCAAAGTGCCACCACTCTGGGCAGGGTGTAAGGGTGCCAAGGAGACACATGGTGCTGTGATGGCCCAGCACCATGGGTGGCAAGTGCAAGGTTGCACCCCACCAGGTGGGGTGTTACAGGGCTGAGGTGGCACCTGGTGGCTGTGATGGCCTCACCACTTGGGTGGCACACACATGGTAGCACCCTGCCAGGCAAGGTGCGATGGGGCCAATGGACACCCTGTGGCTGTGACAGCCTCGCAACCCTGGTGACCTATACAAGGTGTCTTCCTGCTGGGCAGGTTGTGACCAAGCTGAGGTGACACCCGGCAGCAAGATGGCCTTGCCACATGGGTGACCTGCAAGAGGTGGCACCATGCTGTGTGGGTTGTGACCAGGCCAAGGGGACACCTGGCGGCCATGACAGCCTCGCCACAATCGTAGCAAGTGTGAGATTGCACCCTGCAGGCTGCAGTGTGAGCAGGCCAAAGTGATCCACAGCAGCTGTGAGAGCCACATCACATGGGTGACCCTTGCAAACTGGCACCCCGTTAGGTGGTGTGTGACTGGTCCAAGGTGATGCCCAGTGGCCATGAGGACCTCACCACATGGGTGACCCACATGAGCTGGCACCCTGCCTGGCAGGGTGTAACCAGGCCAAGGTGACATCTGGTGGCATAGAGGTGCTCACAACGTGAGTAACCATGCGAGGTGGCATCTCACATGGTGGGGTATGCCCGGGTTGAGGTGACACACTTTGACCAAGACAGACTTGCAGCACAGGTGGCATGCACAAGGTGACACCCCACTGTGCAGTGTGTGATCGGGCTGAGGTGACACCTGGTGGCTGTGATGGTCTCGTCCTGAGGGAAGCACATGCTAGTTGACACCCTGGCAGGTGGGTATTGACCAGGAAGAGGTGACACCCAGTGGCCGTGATGGCCTCACTACATGGGGGACACACAAGAGATGACATGGTGCCAGGTGTGGTGTCACAGGGACAAGGTGGCACCTAGTGGTGTGATTGCCTAGCTATGCAGGTGGCACATCAAGGTGGCACCTGGCAGGGCGGGGAATGATGGGGCTGAAGTGACACCCAGTGGCCATGATGGCCTAGCCATGTGAGTAGCATGCACTATGTAGCACCCCATCAGGCAGTGTCTGAGTGGGCTTAGGTGACACCTCGTGGCCTTGGTAGCCTCACCATGCTGGTGACATGGGTGAGGTAGCACCTTGCCTGGAGGGGTGTGACATGGCTGAGATGACACGTGGTGGTCATGATCCCTTGCCTCTTAGGTGGCTCCAGCGTGGTGGCAACCTGCTGTGAAAGCTATGAAGGGGTCAAGGTGACATCCCATGGCTATGACAGCCTCACCACATGGGTGACCCAAGTGAGGTGGCTCCCCACAAGACATGGTGTGACTGAGCTAAGCTGTCACCCAGTGGCAGTGATGGCTTCTCCATGCAGGTCACCCATACGAGGTGGTACCCCACTGGGTGGTGGGTAAAGCAACCAAGGTGACACCCGGCAGCTGTGAGGGCCTCATCACGTGGGTGATCTGTGCATGGTGGCTCCCCACCAGGCATTGTGTGCTCAGGCAGAGGAGACATCTGGCAGCCATGACAGCTTCACCATGCAGTTGACCTTTGCCAGGTGGCAACCTGCGGGGTGGGATGTGACCATGCAGACGTGACACCCAGTGGTGTGACCACCTTGCCATGCAGGTCCTATGTCGAGGTGACATTCTTCTGGTCAGGGAGTGACGGGGCTGGAAATTGGTGGCCGTGAGTGCTGCACCATGTGGGAGGCACATGCTAGGTGACATCCCAATGGGCAAGGTGTACCCAGGCCGAGGTGACACTCAGTGGCTGTGATGGCCTCACAACACAGGTGACCCATGCGATTTGGTATCCTGCATGGTGTGGTGTGACTGGGTTGACATGACACAGCGACCACATTGGACTTGCAATGTGGGTGGCATGCATGAGGTTAGCCCTGCCAGGTAGGGTGTGATCGGGCTGAGGTGACACCCGGCAGCCATGATGGGCTTGCCACATGGATGGCACACAAGAGATGACACCCCACTGGGCATGGTGTCATGGGGATGAGGTAAAACACTATGGCTGTTACTGCCTCACCATGGGGGTAGCACATGTGTTGTCGCACCCCACCCGGCCTAGAGTGATGGGGCCAAAGTGAAACATGGTGACTGAGATGACTTGCCACGTGGGTGGCTAGAATGAGGTGGCACCCAGCTGTGCATGGCGTGGACGGGCCAAGATGACACCCGACAGCTGTGACAGCCTCGCCACGCTGGTTACCCCTGTGTGGTGGCATCCCACTGGGTGGTGTATGACTTGGCCAAGGTGACAACCAGCAGCCATGAAGGCCTCACTACATGGGTGACATTCGTGAGTTGAAACCCCACTGGGTGGGGTGTGCCCAGGCCTAGGTGAAACATGGCTGCTGTGAGGGCCTCAACACACTGGTGACCCGCATGAGGTGGTATCCTGCTGGGTGGGGTGTGCCCATGCCCAGGTGTCACCTGGCTGCTGTGATTGCCCTGCAAGGTGGGTTACCAGTGCTGGGTGGGGTGCACCCAGGTTGAGGTGACACATGGTTGGTGTGACAGATGAGCAATATGGGTGGCATGTGTAAGGTGACACTCCACTGGGGTGGGTGTGACCAGGCTGAGGTGACACCTTGTGGCTGTGACGGCCTTGCCATGTGGGTGGCATGTACGAGGTAGCACCCCACCAGGTAGGGAGTGATGGGGCCGAGGTTCCAGCAGGCCACTGTAATGTCCTCAACATGCGGGTGACCAATGAGATGTAGCATCCCACCAGGTGGGGTGTGCCCAGGCCTAGGTGACACCTGGCAGCCATGATGGCCTCACATTTCAGGTGACTCGTGCAAAGTGGCATTGCACACGGCGAGGTGCACCTGGGTTGAGGTGACACCTGATGACAGTGATGGACTCACAACACGGGTGGCTTGCATGAGGTGACACACTGGAGGACAGAGTGTGATTGAGCTAAGGTGACACCTGGTGGCTGTGGTGTCCTCATCACATGGGTGGCATGCAAGAGATGACACCCCACCAGGTGTGGTGTCATGGGGATGAGGTGACAGCTAGTGGCTGTGACTGCATTGTCATGTGGGTGGCACATGTGAGGTAGCACCCCATCAGGTAGGGAGAGTTGGGGCCGAGGTGACACATGGTGTCTGTGACGGCCACACCACATGGGTGACCTGCATGAGGTGGCATTCCACCATGAGGTGTGTGTCTGGGCCATTTTGACACTCAGTGGCTGTGATGTCTTCACCACCCGGGTGGCTCATGCAAGGTTTCACCCTGCCAGGTGGTGTGTTATGGGGCTGAGGTGACACACCATGGTCATGATGACCTTGCCATGCTGGTGACATATGTCAGGTGGTACCTGACCTGGTGGGGTTTGACAGGACTGATGTGACACCTGGCGGCCATGATGGGTTTGCCTCACAGGTGACCCGTGTGAGGTGGCACCCTGATGGGTGGAGTACAATGGGGCTGAGGTGACACCTGGTGGTTGTTACGGCCTTGCCATGCGGGTGGCCTGTACGAGGTAGCACCCCACCAGGTAGGGAGTGATGGGGCAGAGGTTCCACCAGGCCACAGTAGTGTGCTCAACATGCGGGTGACCAATGAGATGGAGCATCCCACCAGGTGGGGTGTGCCCAGGCCTAGGTGACACCTGGCAGTGTGTTGGCCTCACCACATGGGTGACCCTGGCAGGCTGGAACCCCACTGGGCAGGTGTTTCTGGGCCAAGGTCAAACACAGGTTCTGTGATGGCCTCACCACATGGGTGGCACCCCACTGGGTTGCGTGTGCCCAGGCCAAGGTGACACTCAGGGGCCATGACAGCCTTACCACGTGGATGACCAGTGTGATGTGGCCACCTGTTGGGCAGCACATGACTGTGCCAAAGTGACACCTGGTGGATGTGATGGCCTCACCATGCAGGTGACCTGTACAAGGCCTCACCACATGGGTGGCATGCATGAGGTTGCTCTCCACTGGGCAGAGTGACCCAAGGCCGAGGTGACACCTGGTGGCCATGGTGGCCTCACCATGCAGATGGCACATGTGGAGTGGCATCCCTCAGGGTGGGATTTGCCCAGGCCAAGGTCAAACCCCACTTCCATTATGGCCTCAATACGTGGGTGACCCACATGAGGTTGCACCCAGCTGGGCGGGTTGTGCCAGTTCTGAGGTGAAACCCAGTGGGCATGAAGGCCTAGCCACACGGGAGACCCACACATGGTGGCACACAGCCAGGCAGTGTGTAACTGGGCCAAGGTGACACCCAGTGACCATTACGGCCTTGCCTCATGGGTGATATGTGTGAAGTGGCACTCTGTGGGGCAGGGTGTTACCAGGCCTAAGTGACACCCTGGCCATGAGGGTCTTGCCATGTGCATCACCTGCATGATGTGGCTCCCCACTGGGCAGGTTGTGAAGTAGCCGAGGTGAAACTCGGCCTCCTGACCTCATCGCCATGCTGGTGGCATGTGCAAAGTGTCACTGTGATGGGTGGGGAGTGCCCAGGTCTAGGTGACACCCAGCTGCCATGCAGGCCTCATCAGGCAGATGCACCACAGTATGTGGCACTCCTCCAGTTGGTGTGTGCCCTGGCGAAAGTGAATCCCAGCATTCATGAGGGCATCAACATGTGGGTGACCCATGCGAGGTGGCAGCCCCCAGGTGATGTGTGACTGGGCTGAGGTGAAACCCAATGGAATGTCAGCCTCACCACATAGGTGACCCTGGTGTGGTGGCATCCCACCAGGCGGCATGTGCCCTGGCCAAGGTCAAACACAGCTTCTGTGATGGCCTTGCCACTCGGGTGACAGGTGCAAAGTGGCTCCCCATCAGGTGGCATGTGCCTGGTCTGAGGTGACAGCCAGCAGCTATGATGTACTTGCCACATGGGTTACCTATGTGAGGTGGCACCCCACTGGGTGGATATGCCCAGGTGGATGTGACACCTGGCAGCCCTGATGGCCTCAGCACGTGGGTGACTGATGTGAGGTGGCACCCTGCTAGGTGGGGTGTGATGGATCTGAGGTGACATCTGGCAGCCATAATGGCCTTGCAACATGGGTGGCACATGCAAAGTGGCACACCGCAGGTGGGATGTGAGGGGGTCTAGGTGACCCCCGGTGGCTTTGACGGTGCAGCTATGTGTGTGACAAGTGCAAGGGTGCACCCATCTGGGTGGGGTGTTACTGGACCAAGGTTACACCTTGTGACCATAATGGCCTCAGCACTTGGGTGGTATGCATGATGTGGCACCCTGCCAGCAGGGTGTGATGGGGCCAATCGACACCCCATGATTGTGACAGCCTCTCAACACAGATGACCCATGTGAGGTGGCTTGTTGCCGGGCAGGGTGTGACTGAGCTGAGGTGACATCTGGCAGCCATTACAGCCTCACCACATGGCTGACACATGCGCGGTGGCACCCTGTTTGGCTGGATGTGCCTGGGCCTAGGTGACAGCCTGTTGCTGTGAGGGCAATGCCACAAGTGTGACCCTTGTGAGATGGCACTCTGGTGGGTGGGGTTTGCATGGGCCTAGGGGCCACCTGGTGGCCGAGAGGGCCTAGCAACCCAGGTTACCCTCACGAGATGGCACCCTGCCTGATGGGGTGTGCCCAATTCAAGGTGTTACCTGATTGTCATGACAGCATCACCACATGCATGGCATGCACAAGGTGGTACACTGTTGGGCTGTGTTTTATAATTCTAGGTGACACCCCGTGGCCTTCATGGCCTTGCCATGTGGGTGGCATGCACGAAGTGGCTCCTGGCCGGCCATGGTGTCCCTGGGCTGAGGTGAGACCTGGCAACACTGACGGCCTCACCACATGGCTTACACATGTAAGGTGGCACCCCACAGGGTGGATGTGCCTGGGCTGAGGTGAGGCCTGATATCCCTGATGGCCTCACCACGTGGGTGAATCACATGAGTTGACACCCCACCAGGCAGGGTGTGGTGGGGCTGAAGTGACACCCAGCAGCCATAATGGCCTTGCAATGTGGGTGGAACCTGCAAAGTGCCACCACTCTGGGCAGGGTGTAAGGGTGCCAAGGAGACACATGGTGCTGTGATGGCCCAGCACCATGGGTGGCAAGTGCAAGGTTGCACCCCACCAGGTGGGGTGTTACAGGGCTGAGGTGGCACCTGGTGGCTGTGATGGCCTCACCACTTGGGTGGCACACACATGGTAGCACCCTGCCAGGCAAGGTGCGATGGGGCCAATGGACACCCTGTGGCTGTGACAGCCTCGCAACCCTGGTGACCTATACAAGGTGTCTTCCTGCTGGGCAGGTTGTGACCAAGCTGAGGTGACACCCGGCAGCAAGATGGCCTTGCCACATGGGTGACCTGCAAGAGGTGGCACCATGCTGTGAGGGTTGTGACCAGGCCAAGGGGACACCTGGCGGCCATGACAGCCTCGCCACAATCGTAGCAAGTGTGAGATTGCACCCTGCAGGCTGCAGTGTGAGCAGGCCAAAGTGATCCACAGCAGCTGTGAGAGCCACATCACATGGGTGACCCTTGCAAACTGGCACCCCGTTAGGTGGTGTGTGACTGGTCCAAGGTGATGCCCAGTGGCCATGAGGACCTCACCACATGGGTGACCCACATGAGCTGGCACCCTGCCTGGCAGGGTGTAACCAGGCCAAGGTGACATCTGGTGGCATAGAGGTGCTCACAACGTGAGTAACCATGCGAGGTGGCATCTCACATGGTGGGGTATGCCCGGGTTGAGGTGACACACTTTGACCAAGACAGACTTGCAGCACAGGTGGCATGCACAAGGTGACACCCCACTGTGCAGTGTGTGATCGGGCTGAGGTGACACCTGGTGGCTGTGATGGTCTCGTCCTGAGGGAAGCACATGCTAGTTGACACCCTGGCAGGTGGGTATTGACCAGGAAGAGGTGACACCCAGTGGCCGTGATGGCCTCACTACATGGGGGACACACAAGAGATGACATGGTGCCAGGTGTGGTGTCACAGGGACAAGGTGGCACCTAGTGGTGTGATTGCCTAGCTATGCAGGTGGCACATCAAGGTGGCACCTGGCAGGGCGGGGAATGATGGGGCTGAAGTGACACCCAGTGGCCATGATGGCCTAGCCATGTGAGTAGCATGCACTATGTAGCACCCCATCAGGCAGTGTCTGAGTGGGCTTAGGTGACACCTCGTGGCCTTGGTAGCCTCACCATGCTGGTGACATGGGTGAGGTAGCACCTTGCCTGGAGGGGTGTGACATGGCTGAGATGACACGTGGTGGTCATGATCCCTTGCCTCTTAGGTGGCTCCAGCGTGGTGGCAACCTGCTGTGAAAGCTATGAAGGGGTCAAGGTGACATCCCATGGCTATGACAGCCTCACCACATGGGTGACCCAAGTGAGGTGGCTCCCCACAAGACATGGTGTGACTGAGCTAAGCTGTCACCCAGTGGCAGTGATGGCTTCTCCATGCAGGTCACCCATACGAGGTGGTACCCCACTGGGTGGTGGGTAAAGCAACCAAGGTGACACCCGGCAGCTGTGAGGGCCTCATCACGTGGGTGATCTGTGCATGGTGGCTCCCCACCAGGCATTGTGTGCTCAGGCAGAGGAGACATCTGGCAGCCATGACAGCTTCACCATGCAGTTGACCTTTGCCAGGTGGCAACCTGCGGGGTGGGATGTGACCATGCAGACGTGACACCCAGTGGTGTGACCACCTTGCCATGCAGGTCCTATGTCGAGGTGACATTCTTCTGGTCAGGGAGTGACGGGGCTGGAAATTGGTGGCCGTGAGTGCTGCACCATGTGGGAGGCACATGCTAGGTGACATCCCAATGGGCAAGGTGTACCCAGGCCGAGGTGACACTCAGTGGCTGTGATGGCCTCACAACACAGGTGACCCATGCGATTTGGTATCCTGCATGGTGTGGTGTGACTGGGTTGACATGACACAGCGACCACATTGGACTTGCAATGTGGGTGGCATGCATGAGGTTAGCCCTGCCAGGTAGGGTGTGATCGGGCTGAGGTGACACCCGGCAGCCATGATGGGCTTGCCACATGGATGGCACACAAGAGATGACACCCCACTGGGCATGGTGTCATGGGGATGAGGTAAAACACTATGGCTGTTACTGCCTCACCATGGGGGTAGCACATGTGTTGTCGCACCCCACCCGGCCTAGAGTGATGGGGCCAAAGTGAAACATGGTGACTGAGATGACTTGCCACGTGGGTGGCTAGAATGAGGTGGCACCCAGCTGTGCATGGCGTGGACGGGCCAAGATGACACCCGACAGCTGTGACAGCCTCGCCACGCTGGTTACCCCTGTGTGGTGGCATCCCACTGGGTGGTGTATGACTTGGCCAAGGTGACAACCAGCAGCCATGAAGGCCTCACTACATGGGTGACATTCGTGAGTTGAAACCCCACTGGGTGGGGTGTGCCCAGGCCTAGGTGAAACATGGCTGCCGTGAGGGCCTCAACACACTGGTGACCCGCATGAGGTGGTATCCTGCTGGGTGGGTGTGCCCATGCCCAGGTGTCACCTGGCTGCTGTGATTGCCCTGCAAGGTGGGTTACCAGTGCTGGGTGGGGTGCACCCAGGTTGAGGTGACACATGGTTGGTGTGACAGATGAGCAATATGGGTGGCATGTGTAAGGTGACACTCCACTGGGGTGGGTGTGACCAGGCTGAGGTGACACCTTGTGGCTGTGACGGCCTTGCCATGTGGGTGGCATGTACGAGGTAGCACCCCACCAGGTAGGGAGTGATGGGGCCGAGGTTCCAGCAGGCCACTGTAATGTCCTCAACATGCGGGTGACCAATGAGATGTAGCATCCCACCAGGTGGGGTGTGCCCAGGCCTAGGTGACACCTGGCAGCCATGATGGCCTCACATTTCAGGTGACTCGTGCAAAGTGGCATTGCACACGGCGAGGTGCACCTGGGTTGAGGTGACACACCTGATGACAGTGATGGACTCACAACACGGGTGGCTTGCATGAGGTGACACACTGGAGGACAGAGTGTGATTGAGCTAAGGTGACACCTGGTGGCTGTGGTGTCCTCATCACATGGGTGGCATGCAAGAGATGACACCCCACCAGGTGTGGTGTCATGGGGATGAGGTGACAGCTAGTGGCTGTGACTGCATTGTCATGTGGGTGGCACATGTGAGGTAGCACCCCATCAGGTAGGGAGAGTTGGGGCCGAGGTGACACATGGTGTCTGTGACGGCCACACCACATGGGTGACCTGCATGAGGTGGCATTCCACCATGAGGTGTGTGTCTGGGCCATTTTGACACTCAGTGGCTGTGATGTCTTCACCACCCGGGTGGCTCATGCAAGGTTTCACCCTGCAAGGTGGTGTGTTATGGGGCTGAGGTGACACACCATGGTCATGATGACCTTGCCATGCTGGTGACATATGTCAGGTGGTACCTGACCTGGTGGGGTTTGACAGGACTGATGTGACACCTGGCGGCCATGATGGGTTTGCCTCACAGGTGACCCGTGTGAGGTGGCACCCTGATGGGTGGAGTACAATGGGGCTGAGGTGACACCTGGTGGTTGTTACGGCCTTGCCATGCGGGTGGCCTGTACGAGGTAGCACCCCCACCAGGTAGGAGTGATGGGGCAGAGGTTCCACCAGGCCACAGTAGTGTGCTCAACATGCGGGTGACCAATGAGATGGAGCATCCCACCAGGTGGGGTGTGCCCAGGCCTAGGTGACACCTGGCAGTGTGTTGGCCTCACCACATGGGTGACCCTGGCAGGCTGGAACCCCACTGGGCAGGTGTTTCTGGGCCAAGGTCAAACACAGGTTCTGTGATGGCCTCACCACATGGGTGGCACCCCACTGGGTTGCGTGTGCCCAGGCCAAGGTGACACTCAGGGGCCATGACAGCCTTACCACGTGGATGACCAGTGTGATGTGGCCACCTGTTGGGCAGCACATGACTGTGCCAAAGTGACACCTGGTGGATGTGATGGCCTCACCATGCAGGTGACCTGTACAAGGCCTCACCACATGGGTGGCATGCATGAGGTTGCTCTCCACTGGGCAGAGTGACCCAAGGCCGAGGTGACACCTGGTGGCCATGGTGGCCTCACCATGCAGATGGCACATGTGGAGTGGCATCCCTCAGGGTGGGATTTGCCCAGGCCAAGGTCAAACCCCACTTCCATTATGGCCTCAATACGTGGGTGACCCACATGAGGTTGCACCCAGCTGGGCGGGTTGTGCCAGTTCTGAGGTGAAACCCAGTGGGCATGAAGGCCTAGCCACACGGGAGACCCACACATGGTGGCACACAGCCAGGCAGTGTGTAACTGGGCCAAGGTGACACCCAGTGACCATTACGGCCTTGCCTCATGGGTGATATGTGTGAAGTGGCACTCTGTGGGGCAGGGTGTTACCAGGCCTAAGTGACACCCTGGCCATGAGGGTCTTGCCATGTGCATCACCTGCATGATGTGGCTCCCCACTGGGCAGGTTGTGAAGTAGCCGAGGTGAAACTCGGCCTCCTGACCTCATCGCCATGCTGGTGGCATGTGCAAAGTGTCACTGTGATGGGTGGGGAGTGCCCAGGTCTAGGTGACACCCAGCTGCCATGCAGGCCTCATCAGGCAGATGCACCACAGTATGTGGCACTCCTCCAGTTGGTGTGTGCCCTGGCGAAAGTGAATCCCAGCATTCATGAGGGCATCAACATGTGGGTGACCCATGCGAGGTGGCAGCCCCCAGGTGATGTGTGACTGGGCTGAGGTGAAACCCAATGGAATGTCAGCCTCACCACATAGGTGACCCTGGTGTGGTGGCATCCCACCAGGCGGCATGTGCCCTGGCCAAGGTCAAACACAGCTTCTGTGATGGCCTTGCCACTCGGGTGACAGGTGCAAAGTGGCTCCCCATCAGGTGGCATGTGCCTGGTCTGAGGTGACAGCCAGCAGCTATGATGTACTTGCCACATGGGTTACCTATGTGAGGTGGCACCCCACTGGGTGGATATGCCCAGGTGGATGTGACACCTGGCAGCCCTGATGGCCTCAGCACGTGGGTGACTGATGTGAGGTGGCACCCTGCTAGGTGGGGTGTGATGGATCTGAGGTGACATCTGGCAGCCATAATGGCCTTGCAACATGGGTGGCACATGCAAAGTGGCACACCGCAGGTGGGATGTGAGGGGGTCTAGGTGACCACCCGGTGGCTTTGACGGTGCAGCTATGTGTGTGACAAGTGCAAGGGTGCACCCATCTGGGTGGGGTGTTACTGGACCAAGGTTACACCTTGTGACCATAATGGCCTCAGCACTTGGGTGGTATGCATGATGTGGCACCCTGCCAGCAGGGTGTGATGGGCCAATCGACACCCCATGATTGTGACAGCCTCTCAACACGGATGACCCATGTGAGGTGGCTTGTTGCCGGGCAGGGTGTGACTGAGCTGAGGTGACATCTGGCAGCCATTACAGCCTCACCACATGGCTGACACATGCGCGGTGGCACCCTGTTTGGCTGGATGTGCCTGGCCTAGGTGACAGCCTGTTGCTGTGAGGGCAATGCCACAAGTGTGACCCTTGTGAGATGGCACTCTGGTGGGTGGGGTTTGCATGGGCCTAGGGGCCACCTGGTGGCCGAGAGGGCCTAGCA
Organism: Hippopotamus amphibius kiboko; assembly: GCF_030028045.1. NCBI lineage: Eukaryota > Metazoa > Chordata > Mammalia > Artiodactyla > Hippopotamidae > Hippopotamus > Hippopotamus amphibius. The sequence goes on along the minus strand of NC_080188.1, from coordinate 100,257,334 downwards.
ACCCAGGTTACCCTCACGAGATGGCACCCTGCCTGATGGGGTGTGCCCAATTCAAGGTGTTACCTGATTGTCATGACAGCATCACCACATGCATGGCATGCACAAGGTGGTACACTGTTGGGCTGTGTTTTATAATTCTAGGTGACACCCCGTGGCCTTCATGGCCTTGCCATGTGGGTGGCATGCACGAAGTGGCTCCTGGCCGGCCATGGTGTCCCTGGGCTGAGGTGAGACCTGGCAACACTGACGGCCTCACCACATGGCTTACACATGTAAGGTGGCACCCCACAGGGTGGATGTGCCTGGGCTGAGGTGAGGCCTGATATCCCTGATGGCCTCACCACGTGGGTGAATCACATGAGTTGACACCCCACCAGGCAGGGTGTGATGGGGCTGAAGTGACACCCAGCAGCCATAATGGCCTTGCAATGTGGGTGGAACCAGCAAAGTGCCACCACTCTGGGCAGGGTGTAAGGGTGCCAAGGAGACACATGGTGCTGTGATGGCCCAGCACCATGGGTGGCAAGTGCAAGGTTGCACCCCACCAGGTGGGGTGTTACAGGGCTGAGGTGGCACCTGGTGGCTGTGATGGCCTCACCACTTGGGTGGCACACACATGGTAGCACCCTGAAAGGCAAGGTGCGATGGGGCCAATGGACACCCTGTGGCTGTGACAGCCTCGCAACCCTGGTGACCTATACTAGGTGTCTTCCTGCTGGGCAGGTTGTGACCAAGCTTAGGTGACACCCGGCAGCAAGATGGCCTTGCCACATGGGTGACCTGCAAGAGGTGGCACCATGCTGTGTGGGTTGTGACCAGGCCAAGGGGACACCTGGCGGCCATGACAGCCTCGCCACAATCGTAGCAAGTGTGAGATTGCACCCTGCAGGCTGCAGTGTGAGCAGGCCAAAGTGATCCACAGCAGCTGTGAGAGCCACATCACATGGGTGACCCTTGCAAACTGGCACCCCCGTTAGGTGGTGTGTGACTGGTCCAAGGTGATGCCCAGTGGCCATGAGGACCTCACCACATGGGTGACCCACATGAGCTGGCACCCTGCCTGGCAGGGTGTAACCAGGCCAAGGTGACATCTGGTGGCATAGAGGTGCTCACAACGTGAGTAACCATGCGAGGTGGCATCTCACATGGTGGGGTATGCCCGGGTTGAGGTGACACACTTTGACCGAGACAGACTTGCAGCACAGGTGGCATGCACCAGGTGACACCCCACTGTGCAGTGTGTGATCGGGCTGAGGTGACACCTGGTGGCTGTGATGGTCTTGTCCTGAGGGAAGCACATGCTAGTTGACACCCTGGCAGGTGGGTATTGACCAGGAAGAGGTGACACCCAGTGGCCGTGATGGCCTCACTACATGGGGGACACACAAGAGATGACATGGTGCCAGGTGTGGTGTCACAGGGACAAGGTGGCACCTAGTGGTGTGATTGCCTAGCTATGCAGGTGGCACATCAAGGTGGCACCTGGCAGGGCGGGGAATGATGGGGCTGAAGTGACACCCAGTGGCCATGATGGCCTAGCCATGTGAGTAGCATGCACTATGTAGCACCCCATCAGGCAGTGTCTGAGTGGGCTTAGGTGACACCTCGTGGCCTTGGTAGCCTCACCATGCTGGTGACATGGGTGAGGTAGCACCTTGCCTGGAGGGGTGTGACATGGCTGAGATGACACGTGGTGGTCATGATCCCTTGCCTCTTAGGTGGCTCCAGCGTGGTGGCAACCTGCTGTGAAAGCTATGAAGGGGTCAAGGTGACATCCCATGGCTATGACAGCCTCACCACATGGGTGACCCAAGTGAGGTGGCTCCCCACAAGACATGGTGTGACTGAGCTAAGCTGTCACCCAGTGGCAGTGATGGCTTCTCCATGCAGGTCACCCATACGTGGTGGTACCCCACTGGGTGGTGGGTAAAGCAACCAAGGTGACACCCGGCAGCTGTGAGGGCCTCATCACGTGGGTGATCTGTGCATGGTGGCTCCCCACCAGGCATTGTGTGCTCAGGCAGAGGAGACATCTGGCAGCCATGACAGCTTCACCATGCAGTTGACCTTTGCCAGGTGGCAACCTGCGGGGTGGGATGTGACCATGCAGACGTGACACCCAGTGGTGTGACCACCTTGCCATGCAGGTCCTATGTCGAGGTGACATTCTTCTGGTCAGGGAGTGACGGGGCTGGAAATTGGTGGCCGTGAGTGCTGCACCATGTGGGAGGCACATGCTAGGTGACATCCCAATGGGCAAGGTGTACCCAGGCCGAGGTGACACTCAGTGGCTGTGATGGCCTCACAACACAGGTGACCCATGCGATTTGGTATCCTGCATGGTGTGGTGTGACTGGGTTGACATGACACAGCGACCACATTGGACTTGCAATGTGGGTGGCATGCATGAGGTTAGCCCTGCCAGGTAGGGTGTGATCGGGCTGAGGTGACACCCGGCAGCCATGATGGGCTTGCCACATGGATGGCACACAAGAGATGACACCCCACTGGGCATGGTGTCATGGGGATGAGGTAAAACACTATGGCTGTTACTGCCTCACCATGGGGGTAGCACATGTGTTGTCGCACCCCACCCGGCCTAGAGTGATGGGGCCAAAGTGAAACATGGTGACTGAGATGACTTGCCACGTGGGTGGCTAGAATGAGGTGGCACCCAGCTGTGCATGGCGTGGACGGGCCAAGATGACACCCGACAGCTGTGACAGCCTCGCCACGCTGGTTACCCCTGTGTGGTGGCATCCCACTGGGTGGTGTATGACTTGGCCAAGGTGACAACCAGCAGCCATGAAGGCCTCACTACATGGGTGCCATTCGTGAGTTGAAACCCCACTGGGTGGGGTGTGCCCAGGCCTAGGTGAAACATGGCTGCCGTGAGGGCCTCAACACACTGGTGACCCGCATGAGGTGGTATCCTGCTGGGTGGGGTGTGCCCATGCCCAGGTGTCACCTGGCTGCTGTGATTGCCCTGCAAGGTGGGTTACCAGTGCTGGGTGGGGTGCACCCAGGTTGAGGTGACACATGGTTGGTGTGACAGATGAGCAATATGGGTGGCATGTGTAAGGTGACACTCCACTGGGGTGGGTGTGACCAGGCTGAGGTGACACCTTGTGGCTGTGACGGCCTTGCCATGTGGGTGGCATGTACGAGGTAGCACCCCACCAGGTAGGGAGTGATGGGGCCGAGGTTCCAGCAGGCCACTGTAATGTCCTCAACATGCGGGTGACCAATGAGATGTAGCATCCCACCAGGTGGGGTGTGCCCAGGCCTAGGTGACACCTGGCAGCCATGATGGCCTCACATTTCAGGTGACTCGTGCAAAGTGGCATTGCACACGGCGAGGTGCACCTGGGTTGAGGTGACACCTGATGACAGTGATGGACTCACAACACGGGTGGCTTGCATGAGGTGACACACTGGAGGACAGAGTGTGATTGAGCTAAGGTGACACCTGGTGGCTGTGGTGTCCTCATCACATGGGTGGCATGCAAGAGATGACACCCCACCAGGTGTGGTGTCATGGGGATGAGGTGACAGCTAGTGGCTGTGACTGCATTGTCATGTGGGTGGCACATGTGAGGTAGCACCCCATCAGGTAGGGAGAGTTGGGGCCGAGGTGACACATGGTGTCTGTGACGGCCACACCACATGGGTGACCTGCATGAGGTGGCATTCCACCATGAGGTGTGTGTCTGGGCCATTTTGACACTCAGTGGCTGTGATGTCTTCACCACCCGGGTGGCTCATGCAAGGTTTCACCCTGCCAGGTGGTGTGTTATGGGGCTGAGGTGACACACCATGGTCATGATGACCTTGCCATGCTGGTGACATATGTCAGGTGGTACCTGACCTGGTGGGGTGTGACAGGACTGATGTGACACCTGGCGGCCATGATGGGTTTGCCTCACAGGTGACCCGTGTGAGGTGGCACCCTGATGGGTGGAGTACAATGGGGCTGAGGTGACACCTGGTGGTTGTTACGGCCTTGCCATGCGGGTGGCCTGTACGAGGTAGCACCCCACCAGGTAGGGAGTGATGGGGCAGAGGTTCCACCAGGCCACAGTAGTGTGCTCAACATGCGGGTGACCAATGAGATGGAGCATCCCACCAGGTGGGGTGTGCCCAGGCCTAGGTGACACCTGGCAGTGTGTTGGCCTCACCACATGGGTGACCCTGGCAGGCTGGAACCCCACTGGGCAGGTGTTTCTGGGCCAAGGTCAAACACAGGTTCTGTGATGGCCTCACCACATGGGTGGCACCCCACTGGGTTGCGTGTGCCCAGGCCAAGGTGACACTCAGGGGCCATGACAGCCTTACCACGTGGATGACCAGTGTGATGTGGCCACCTGTTGGGCAGCACATGACTGTGCCAAAGTGACACCTGGTGGATGTGATGGCCTCACCATGCAGGTGACCTGTACAAGGCCTCACCACATGGGTGGCATGCATGAGGTTGCTCTCCACTGGGCAGAGTGACCCAAGGCCGAGGTGACACCTGGTGGCCATGGTGGCCTCACCATGCAGATGGCACATGTGGAGTGGCATCCCTCAGGGTGGGATTTGCCCAGGCCAAGGTCAAACCCCACTTCCATTATGGCCTCAATACGTGGGTGACCCACATGAGGTTGCACCCAGCTGGGCGGGTTGTGCCAGTTCTGAGGTGAAACCCAGTGGGCATGAAGGCCTAGCCACACGGGAGACCCACACATGGTGGCACACAGCCAGGCAGTGTGTAACTGGGCCAAGGTGACACCCAGTGACCATTACGGCCTTGCCTCATGGGTGATATGTGTGAAGTGGCACTCTGTGGGGCAGGGTGTTACCAGGCCTAAGTGACACCCTGGCCATGAGGGTCTTGCCATGTGCATCACCTGCATGATGTGGCTCCCCACTGGGCAGGTTGTGAAGTAGCCGAGGTGAAACTCAGCCTCCTGACCTCATCGCCATGCTGGTGGCATGTGCGAAGTGTCACCGTGATGGGTGGGGAGTGCCCAGGTCTAGGTGACACCCAGCTGCCATGCAGGCCTCATCAGGCAGATGCACCACAGTATGTGGCACTCCTCCAGTTGGTGTGTGCCCTGGCGAAAGTGAATCCCAGCATTCATGAGGGCATCAACATGTGGGTGACCCATGCGAGGTGGCAGCCCCCAGGTGATGTGTGACTGGGCTGAGGTGAAACCCAATGGAATGTCAGCCTCACCACATAGGTGACCCTGGTGTGGTGGCATCCCACCAGGCGGCATGTGCCCTGGCCAAGGTCAAACACAGCTTCTGTGATGGCCTTGCCACTCGGGTGACAGGTGCAAAGTGGCTCCCCATCAGGTGGCATGTGCCTGGTCTGAGGTGACAGCCAGCAGCTATGATGTACTTGCCACATGGGTTACCTATGTGAGGTGGCACCCCACTGGGTGGATATGCCCAGGTGGATGTGACACCTGGCAGCCCTGATGGCCTCAGCACGTGGGTGACTGATGTGAGGTGGCACCCTGCTAGGTGGGGTGTGATGGATCTGAGGTGACATCTGGCAGCCATAATGGCCTTGCAACATGGGTGGCACATGCAAAGTGGCACACCGCAGGTGGGATGTGAGGGGGTCTAGGTGACCCCCGGTGGCTTTGACGGTGCAGCTATGTGTGTGACAAGGGCAAGGGTGCACCCATCTGGGTGGGGTGTTACTGGACCAAGGTTACACCTTGTGACCATAATGGCCTCAGCACTTGGGTGGTATGCATGATGTGGCACCCTGCCAGCAGGGTGTGATGGGGCCAATCGACACCCCATGATTGTGACAGCCTCTCAACACGGATGACCCATGTGAGGTGGCTTGTTGCCGGGCAGGGTGTGACTGAGCTGAGGTGACATCTGGCAGCCATTACAGCCTCACCACATGGCTGACACATGCGCGGTGGCACCCTGTTTGGCTGGATGTGCCTGGGCCTAGGTGACAGCCTGTTGCTGTGAGGGCAATGCCACAAGTGTGACCCTTGTGAGATGGCACTCTGGTGGGTGGGGTTTGCATGGGCCTAGGGGCCACCTGGTGGCCGAGAGGGCCTAGCAACCCAGGTTACCCTCACGAGATGGCACCCTGCCTGATGGGGTGTGCCCAATTCAAGGTGTTACCTGATTGTCATGACAGCATCACCACATGCATGGCATGCACAAGGTGGTACACTGTTGGGCTGTGTTTTATAATTCTAGGTGACACCCCGTGGCCTTCATGGCCTTGCCATGTGGGTGGCATGCACGAAGTGGCTCCTGGCCGGCCATGGTGTCCCTGGGCTGAGGTGAGACCTGGCAACACTGACGGCCTCACCACATGGCTTACACATGTAAGGTGGCACCCCACAGGGTGGATGTGCCTGGGCTGAGGTGAGGCCTGATATCCCTGATGGCCTCACCACGTGGGTGAATCACATGAGTTGACACCCCACCAGGCAGGGTGTGATGGGGCTGAAGTGACACCCAGCAGCCATAATGGCCTTGCAATGTGGGTGGAACCAGCAAAGTGCCACCACTCTGGGCAGGGTGTAAGGGTGCCAAGGAGACACATGGTGCTGTGATGGCCCAGCACCATGGGTGGCAAGTGCAAGGTTGCACCCCACCAGGTGGGGTGTTACAGGGCTGAGGTGGCACCTGGTGGCTGTGATGGCCTCACCACTTGGGTGGCACACACATGGTAGCACCCTGAAAGGCAAGGTGCGATGGGGCCAATGGACACCCTGTGGCTGTGACAGCCTCGCAACGCTGGTGACCTATACTAGGTGTTTTCCTGCTGGGCAGGTTGTGACCAAGCTTAGGTGACACCCGGCAGCAAGATGGCCTTGCCACATGGGTGACCTGCAAGAGGTGGCACCATGCTGTGTGGGTTGTGACCAGGCCAAGGGGACACCTGGCGGCCATGACAGCCTCGCCACAATCGTAGCAAGTGTGAGATTGCACCCTGCAGGCTGCAGTGTGAGCAGGCCAAAGTGATCCACAGCAGCTGTGAGAGCCACATCACATGGGTGACCCTTGCAAACTGGCACCCCGTTAGGTGGTGTGTGACTGGTCCAAGGTGATGCCCAGTGGCCATGAGGACCTCACCACATGGGTGACCCACATGAGCTGGCACCCTGCCTGGCAGGGTGTAACCAGGCCAAGGTGACATCTGGTGGCATAGAGGTGCTCACAACGTGAGTAACCATGCGAGGTGGCATCTCACATGGTGGGGTATGCCCGGGTTGAGGTGACACACTTTGACCGAGACAGACTTGCAGCACAGGTGGCATGCACCAGGTGACACCCCACTGTGCAGTGTGTGATCGGGCTGAGGTGACACCTGGTGGCTGTGATGGTCTCGTCCTGAGGGAAGCACATGCTAGTTGACACCCTGGCAGGTGGGTATTGACCAGGAAGAGGTGACACCCAGTGGCCGTGATGGCCTCACTACATGGGGGACACACAAGAGATGACATGGTGCCAGGTGTGGTGTCACAGGGACAAGGTGGCACCTAGTGGTGTGATTGCCTAGCTATGCAGGTGGCACATCAAGGTGGCACCTGGCAGGGCGGGGAATGATGGGGCTGAAGTGACACCCAGTGGCCATGATGGCCTAGCCATGTGAGTAGCATGCACTATGTAGCACCCCATCAGGCAGTGTCTGAGTGGGCTTAGGTGACACCTCGTGGCCTTGGTAGCCTCACCATGCTGGTGACATGGGTGAGGTAGCACCTTGCCTGGAGGGGTGTGACATGGCTGAGATGACACGTGGTGGTCATGATCCCTTGCCTCTTAGGTGGCTCCAGCGTGGTGGCAACCTGCTGTGAAAGCTATGAAGGGGTCAAGGTGACATCCCATGGCTATGACAGCCTCACCACATGGGTGACCCAAGTGAGGTGGCTCCCCACAAGACATGGTGTGACTGAGCTAAGCTGTCACCCAGTGGCAGTGATGGCTTCTCCATGCAGGTCACCCATACGTGGTGGTACCCCACTGGGTGGTGGGTAAAGCAACCAAGGTGACACCCGGCAGCTGTGAGGGCCTCATCACGTGGGTGATCTGTGCATGGTGGCTCCCCACCAGGCATTGTGTGCTCAGGCAGAGGAGACATCTGGCAGCCATGACAGCTTCACCATGCAGTTGACCTTTGCCAGGTGGCAACCTGCGGGGTGGGATGTGACCATGCAGACGTGACACCCAGTGGTGTGACCACCTTGCCATGCAGGTCCTATGTCGAGGTGACATTCTTCTGGTCAGGGAGTGACGGGGCTGGAAATTGGTGGCCGTGAGTGCTGCACCATGTGGGAGGCACATGCTAGGTGACATCCCAATGGGCAAGGTGTACCCAGGCCGAGGTGACACTCAGTGGCTGTGATGGCCTCACAACACAGGTGACCCATGCGATTTGGTATCCTGCATGGTGTGGTGTGACTGGGTTGACATGACACAGCGACCACATTGGACTTGCAATGTGGGTGGCATGCATGAGGTTAGCCCTGCCAGGTAGGGTGTGATCGGGCTGAGGTGACACCCGGCAGCCATGATGGGCTTGCCACATGGATGGCACACAAGAGATGACACCCCACTGGGCATGGTGTCATGGGGATGAGGTAAAACACTATGGCTGTTACTGCCTCACCATGGGGGTAGCACATGTGTTGTCGCACCCCACCCGGCCTAGAGTGATGGGGCCAAAGTGAAACATGGTGACTGAGATGACTTGCCACGTGGGTGGCTAGAATGAGGTGGCACCCAGCTGTGCATGGCGTGGACGGGCCAAGATGACACCCGACAGCTGTGACAGCCTCGCCACGCTGGTTACCCCTGTGTGGTGGCATCCCACTGGGTGGTGTATGACTTGGCCAAGGTGACAACCAGCAGCCATGAAGGCCTCACTACATGGGTGCCATTCGTGAGTTGAAACCCCACTGGGTGGGGTGTGCCCAGGCCTAGGTGAAACATGGCTGCCGTGAGGGCCTCAACACACTGGTGACCCGCATGAGGTGGTATCCTGCTGGGTGGGGTGTGCCCATGCCCAGGTGTCACCTGGCTGCTGTGATTGCCCTGCAAGGTGGGTTACCAGTGCTGGGTGGGGTGCACCCAGGTTGAGGTGACACATGGTTGGTGTGACAGATGAGCAATATGGGTGGCATGTGTAAGGTGACACTCCACTGGGGTGGGTGTGACCAGGCTGAGGTGACACCTTGTGGCTGTGACGGCCTTGCCATGTGGGTGGCATGTACGAGGTAGCACCCCACCAGGTAGGGAGTGATGGGGCCGAGGTTCCAGCAGGCCACTGTAATGTCCTCAACATGCGGGTGACCAATGAGATGTAGCATCCCACCAGGTGGGGTGTGCCCAGGCCTAGGTGACACCTGGCAGCCATGATGGCCTCACATTTCAGGTGACTCGTGCAAAGTGGCATTGCACACGGCGAGGTGCACCTGGGTTGAGGTGACACCTGATGACAGTGATGGACTCACAACACGGGTGGCTTGCATGAGGTGACACACTGGAGGACAGAGTGTGATTGAGCTAAGGTGACACCTGGTGGCTGTGGTGTCCTCATCACATGGGTGGCATGCAAGAGATGACACCCCACCAGGTGTGGTGTCATGGGGATGAGGTGACAGCTAGTGGCTGTGACTGCATTGTCATGTGGGTGGCACATGTGAGGTAGCACCCCATCAGGTAGGGAGAGTTGGGGCCGAGGTGACACATGGTGTCTGTGACGGCCACACCACATGGGTGACCTGCATGAGGTGGCATTCCACCATGAGGTGTGTGTCTGGGCCATTTTGACACTCAGTGGCTGTGATGTCTTCACCACCCGGGTGGCTCATGCAAGGTTTCACCCTGCCAGGTGGTGTGTTATGGGGCTGAGGTGACACACCATGGTCATGATGACCTTGCCATGCTGGTGACATATGTCAGGTGGTACCTGACCTGGTGGGGTTTGACAGGACTGATGTGACACCTGGCGGCCATGATGGGTTTGCCTCACAGGTGACCCGTGTGAGGTGGCACCCTGATGGGTGGAGTACAATGGGGCTGAGGTGACACCTGGTGGTTGTTACGGCCTTGCCATGCGGGTGGCCTGTACGAGGTAGCACCCCACCAGGTAGGGAGTGATGGGGCAGAGGTTCCACCAGGCCACAGTAGTGTGCTCAACATGCGGGTGACCAATGAGATGGAGCATCCCACCAGGTGGGGTGTGCCCAGGCCTAGGTGACACCTGGCAGTGTGTTGGCCTCACCACATGGGTGACCCTGGCAGGCTGGAACCCCACTGGGCAGGTGTTTCTGGGCCAAGGTCAAACACAGGTTCTGTGATGGCCTCACCACATGGGTGGCACCCCACTGGGTTGCGTGTGCCCAGGCCAAGGTGACACTCAGGGGCCATGACAGCCTTACCACGTGGATGACCAGTGTGATGTGGCCACCTGTTGGGCAGCACATGACTGTGCCAAAGTGACACCTGGTGGATGTGATGGCCTCACCATGCAGGTGACCTGTACAAGGCCTCACCACATGGGTGGCATGCATGAGGTTGCTCTCCACTGGGCAGAGTGACCCAAGGCCGAGGTGACACCTGGTGGCCATGGTGGCCTCACCATGCAGATGGCACATGTGGAGTGGCATCCCTCAGGGTGGGATTTGCCCAGGCCAAGGTCAAACCCCACTTCCATTATGGCCTCAATACGTGGGTGACCCACATGAGGTTGCACCCAGCTGGGCGGGTTGTGCCAGTTCTGAGGTGAAACCCAGTGGGCATGAAGGCCTAGCCACACGGGAGACCCACACATGGTGGCACACAGCCAGGCAGTGTGTAACTGGGCCAAGGTGACACCCAGTGACCATTACGGCCTTGCCTCATGGGTGATATGTGTGAAGTGGCACTCTGTGGGGCAGGGTGTTACCAGGCCTAAGTGACACCCTGGCCATGAGGGTCTTGCCATGTGCATCACCTGCATGATGTGGCTCCCCACTGGGCAGGTTGTGAAGTAGCTGAGGTGAAACTCGGCCTCCTGACCTCATCGCCATGCTGGTGGCATGTGCGAAGTGTCACCGTGATGGGTGGGGAGTGCCCAGGTCTAGGTGACACCCAGCTGCCATGCAGGCCTCATCAGGCAGATGCACCACAGTATGTGGCACTCCTCCAGTTGGTGTGTGCCCTGGCGAAAGTGAATCCCAGCATTCATGAGGGCATCAACATGTGGGTGACCCATGCGAGGTGGCAGCCCCCAGGTGATGTGTGACTGGGCTGAGGTGAAACCCAATGGAATGTCAGCCTCACCACATAGGTGACCCTGGTGTGGTGGCATCCCACCAGGCGGCATGTGCCCTGGCCAAGGTCAAACACAGCTTCTGTGATGGCCTTGCCACTCGGGTGACAGGTGCAAAGTGGCTCCCCATCAGGTGGCATGTGCCTGGTCTGAGGTGACAGCCAGCAGCTATGATGTACTTGCCACATGGGTTACCTATGTGAGGTGGCACCCCACTGGGTGGATATGCCCAGGTGGATGTGACACCTGGCAGCCCTGATGGCCTCAGCACGTGGGTGACTGATGTGAGGTGGCACCCTGCTAGGTGGGGTGTGATGGATCTGAGGTGACATCTGGCAGCCATAATGGCCTTGCAACATGGGTGGCACATGCAAAGTGGCACACCGCAGGTGGGATGTGAGGGGGTCTAGGTGACCCCCGGTGGCTTTGACGGTGCAGCTATGTGTGTGACAAGGGCAAGGGTGCACCCATCTGGGTGGGGTGTTACTGGACCAAGGTTACACCTTGTGACCATAATGGCCTCAGCACTTGGGTGGTATGCATGATGTGGCACCCTGCCAGCAGGGTGTGATGGGGCCAATCGACACCCCATGATTGTGACAGCCTCTCAACACGGATGACCCATGTGAGGTGGCTTGTTGCCGGGCAGGGTGTGACTGAGCTGAGGTGACATCTGGCAGCCATTACAGCCTCACCACATGGCTGACACATGCGCGGTGGCACCCTGTTTGGCTGGATGTGCCTGGGCCTAGGTGACAGCCTGTTGCTGTGAGGGCAATGCCACAAGTGTGACCCTTGTGAGATGGCACTCTGGTGGGTGGGGTTTGCATGGGCCTAGGGGCCACCTGGTGGCCGAGAGGGCCTAGCAACCCAGGTTACCCTCACGAGATGGCACCCTGCCTGATGGGGTGTGCCCAATTCAAGGTGTTACCTGATTGTCATGACAGCATCACCACATGCATGGCATGCACAAGGTGGTACACTGTTGGGCTGTGTTTTATAATTCTAGGTGACACCCCGTGGCCTTCATGGCCTTGCCATGTGGGTGGCATGCACGAAGTGGCTCCTGGCCGGCCATGGTGTCCCTGGGCTGAGGTGAGACCTGGCAACACTGACGGCCTCACCACATGGCTTACACATGTAAGGTGGCACCCCACAGGGTGGATGTGCCTGGGCTGAGGTGAGGCCTGATATCCCTGATGGCCTCACCACGTGGGTGAATCACATGAGTTGACACCCCACCAGGCAGGGTGTGATGGGGCTGAAGTGACACCCAGCAGCCATAATGGCCTTGCAATGTGGGTGGAACCAGCAAAGTGCCACCACTCTGGGCAGGGTGTAAGGGTGCCAAGGAGACACATGGTGCTGTGATGGCCCAGCACCATGGGTGGCAAGTGCAAGGTTGCACCCCACCAGGTGGGGTGTTACAGGGCTGAGGTGGCACCTGGTGGCTGTGATGGCCTCACCACTTGGGTGGCACACACATGGTAGCACCCTGAAAGGCAAGGTGCGATGGGGCCAATGGACACCCTGTGGCTGTGACAGCCTCGCAACCCTGGTGACCTATACTAGGTGTCTTCCTGCTGGGCAGGTTGTGACCAAGCTGAGGTGACACCCGGCAGCAAGATGGCCTTGCCACATGGGTGACCTGCAAGAGGTGGCACCATGCTGTGTGGGTTGTGACCAGGCCAAGGGGACACCTGGCGGCCATGACAGCCTCGCCACAATCGTAGCAAGTGTGAGATTGCACCCTGCAGGCTGCAGTGTGAGCAGGCCAAAGTGATCCACAGCAGCTGTGAGAGCCACATCACATGGGTGACCCTTGCAAACTGGCACCCCGTTAGGTGGTGTGTGACTGGTCCAAGGTGATGCCCAGTGGCCATGAGGACCTCACCACATGGGTGACCCACATGAGCTGGCACCCTGCCTGGCAGGGTGTAACCAGGCCAAGGTGACATCTGGTGGCATAGAGGTGCTCACAACGTGAGTAACCATGTGAGGTGGCATCTCACATGGTGGGGTATGCCCGGGTTGAGGTGACACACTTTGACCGAGACAGACTTGCAGCACAGGTGGCATGCACCAGGTGACACCCCACTGTGCAGTGTGTGATCGGGCTGAGGTGACACCTGGTGGCTGTGATGGTCTCGTCCTGAGGGAAGCACATGCTAGTTGACACCCTGGCAGGTGGGTATTGACCAGGAAGAGGTGACACCCAGTGGCCGTGATGGCCTCACTACATGGGGGACACACAAGAGATGACATGGTGCCAGGTGTGGTGTCACAGGGACAAGGTGGCACCTAGTGGTGTGATTGCCTAGCTATGCAGGTGGCACATCAAGGTGGCACCTGGCAGGGCGGGGAATGATGGGGCTGAAGTGACACCCAGTGGCCATGATGGCCTAGCCATGTGAGTAGCATGCACTATGTAGCACCCCATCAGGCAGTGTCTGAGTGGGCTTAGGTGACACCTCGTGGCCTTGGTAGCCTCACCATGCTGGTGACATGGGTGAGGTAGCACCTTGCCTGGAGGGGTGTGACATGGCTGAGATGACACGTGGTGGTCATGATCCCTTGCCTCTTAGGTGGCTCCAGCGTGGTGGCAACCTGCTGTGAAAGCTATGAAGGGGTCAAGTTGACATCCCATGGCTATGACAGCCTCACCACATGGGTGACCCAAGTGAGGTGGCTCCCCACAAGACATGGTGTGACTGAGCTAAGCTGTCACCCAGTGGCAGTGATGGCTTCTCCATGCAGGTCACCCATACGAGGTGGTACCCCACTGGGTGGTGGGTAAAGCAACCAAGGTGACACCCGGCAGCTGTGAGGGCCTCATCACGTGGGTGATCTGTGCATGGTGGCTCCCCACCAGGCATTGTGTGCTCAGGCAGAGGAGACATCTGGCAGCCATGACAGCTTCACCATGCAGTTGACCTTTGCCAGGTGGCAACCTGCGGGGTGGGATGTGACCATGCAGACGTGACACCCAGTGGTGTGACCACCTTGCCATGCAGGTCCTATGTCGAGGTGACATTCTTCTGGTCAGGGAGTGACGGGGCTGGAAATTGGTGGCCGTGAGTGCTGCACCATGTGGGAGGCACATGCTAGGTGACATCCCAATGGGCAAGGTGTACCCAGGCCGAGGTGACACTCAGTGGCTGTGATGGCCTCACAACACAGGTGACCCATGCGATTTGGTATCCTGCATGGTGTGGTGTGACTGGGTTGACATGACACAGCGACCACATTGGACTTGCAATGTGGGTGGCATGCATGAGGTTAGCCCTGCCAGGTAGGGTGTGATCGGGCTGAGGTGACACCCGGCAGCCATGATGGGCTTGCCACATGGATGGCACACAAGAGATGACACCCCACTGGGCATGGTGTCATGGGGATGAGGTAAAACACTATGGCTGTTACTGCCTCACCATGGGGGTAGCACATGTGTTGTCGCACCCCACCCGGCCTAGAGTGATGGGGCCAAAGGGAAACATGGTGACTGAGATGACTTGCCACGTGGGTGGCTAGAATGAGGTGGCACCCAGCTGTGCATGGCGTGGACGGGCCAAGATGACACCCGACAGCTGTGACAGCCTCGCCACGCTGGTTACCCCTGTGTGGTGGCATCCCACTGGGTGGTGTATGACTTGGCCAAGGTGACAACCAGCAGCCATGAAGGCCTCACTACATGGGTGACATTCGTGAGTTGAAACCCCACTGGGTGGGGTGTGCCCAGGCCTAGGTGAAACATGGCTGCCGTGAGGGCCTCAACACACTGGTGACCCGCATGAGGTGGTATCCTGCTGGGTGGGGTGTGCCCATGCCCAGGTGTCACCTGGCTGCTGTGATTGCCCTGCAAGGTGGGTTACCAGTGCTGGGTGGGGTGCACCCAGGTTGAGGTGACACATGGTTGGTGTGACAGATGAGCAATATGGGTGGCATGTGTAAGGTGACACTCCACTGGGGTGGGTGTGACCAGGCTGAGGTGACACCTTGTGGCTGTGACGGCCTTGCCATGTGGGTGGCATGTACGAGGTAGCACCCCACCAGGTAGGGAGTGATGGGGCCGAGGTTCCAGCAGGCCACTGTAATGTCCTCAACATGCGGGTGACCAATGAGATGTAGCATCCCACCAGGTGGGGTGTGCCCAGGCCTAGGTGACACCTGGCAGCCATGATGGCCTCACATTTCAGGTGACTCGTGCAAAGTGGCATTGCACACGGCGAGGTGCACCTGGGTTGAGGTGACACCTGATGACAGTGATGGACTCACAACACGGGTGGCTTGCATGAGGTGACACACTGGAGGACAGAGTGTGATTGAGCTAAGGTGACACCTGGTGGCTGTGGTGTCCTCATCACATGGGTGGCATGCAAGAGATGACACCCCACCAGGTGTGGTGTCATGGGGATGAGGTGACAGCTAGTGGCTGTGACTGCATTGTCATGTGGGTGGCACATGTGAGGTAGCACCCCATCAGGTAGGGAGAGTTGGGGCCGAGGTGACACATGGTGTCTGTGACGGCCACACCACATGGGTGACCTGCATGAGGTGGCATTCCACCATGAGGTGTGTGTCTGGGCCATTTTGACACTCAGTGGCTGTGATGTCTTCACCACCCGGGTGGCTCATGCAAGGTTTCACCCTGCCAGGTGGTGTGTTATGGGGCTGAGGTGACACACCATGGTCATGATGACCTTGCCATGCTGGTGACATATGTCAGGTGGTACCTGACCTGGTGGGGTGTGACAGGACTGATGTGACACCTGGCGGCCATGATGGGTTTGCCTCACTGGTGACCCGTGTGAGGTGGCACCCTGATGGGTGGAGTACAATGGGGCTGAGGTGACACCTGGTGGTTGTTACGGCCTTGCCATGCGGGTGGCCTGTACGAGGTAGCACCCCACCAGGTAGGGAGTGATGGGGCAGAGGTTCCACCAGGCCACAGTAGTGTGCTCAACATGCGGGTGACCAATGAGATGGAGCATCCCACCAGGTGGGGTGTGCCCAGGCCTAGGTGACACCTGGCAGTGTGTTGGCCTCACCACATGGGTGACCCTGGCAGGCTGGAACCCCACTGGGCAGGTGTTTCTGGGCCAAGGTCAAACACAGGTTCTGTGATGGCCTCACCACATGGGTGGCACCCCACTGGGTTGCGTGTGCCCAGGCCAAGGTGACACTCAGGGGCCATGACAGCCTTACCACGTGGATGACCAGTGTGATGTGGCCACCTGTTGGGCAGCACATGACTGTGCCAAAGTGACACCTGGTGGATGTGATGGCCTCACCATGCAGGTGACCTGTACAAGGCCTCACCACATGGGTGGCATGCATGAGGTTGCTCTCCACTGGGCAGAGTGACCCAAGGCCGAGGTGACACCTGGTGGCCATGGTGGCCTCACCATGCAGATGGCACATGTGGAGTGGCATCCCTCAGGGTGGGATTTGCCCAGGCCAAGGTCAAACCCCACTTCCATTATGGCCTCAATACGTGGGTGACCCACATGAGGTTGCACCCAGCTGGGCGGGTTGTGCCAGTTCTGAGGTGAAACCCAGTGGGCATGAAGGCCTAGCCACACGGGAGACCCACACATGGTGGCACACAGCCAGGCAGTGTGTAACTGGGCCAAGGTGACACCCAGTGACCATTACGGCCTTGCCTCATGGGTGATATGTGTGAAGTGGCACTCTGTGGGGCAGGGTGTTACCAGGCCTAAGTGACACCCTGGCCATGAGGGTCTTGCCATGTGCATCACCTGCATGATGTGGCTCCCCACTGGGCAGGTTGTGAAGTAGCCGAGGTGAAACTCGGCCTCCTGACCTCATCGCCATGCTGGTGGCATGTGCGAAGTGTCACCGTGATGGGTGGGGAGTGCCCAGGTCTAGGTGACACCCAGCTGCCATGCAGGCCTCATCAGGCAGATGCACCACAGTATGTGGCACTCCTCCAGTTGGTGTGTGCCCTGGCGAAAGTGAATCCCAGCATTCATGAGGGCATCAACATGTGGGTGACCCATGCGAGGTGGCAGCCCCCAGGTGATGTGTGACTGGGCTGAGGTGAAACCCAATGGAATGTCAGCCTCACCACATAGGTGACCCTGGTGTGGTGGCATCCCACCAGGCGGCATGTGCCCTGGCCAAGGTCAAACACAGCTTCTGTGATGGCCTTGCCACTCGGGTGACAGGTGCAAAGTGGCTCCCCATCAGGTGGCATGTGCCTGGTCTGAGGTGACAGCCAGCAGCTATGATGTACTTGCCACATGGGTTACCTATGTGAGGTGGCACCCCACTGGGTGGATATGCCCAGGTGGATGTGACACCTGGCAGCCCTGATGGCCTCAGCACGTGGGTGACTGATGTGAGGTGGCACCCTGCTAGGTGGGGTGTGATGGATCTGAGGTGACATCTGGCAGCCATAATGGCCTTGCAACATGGGTGGCACATGCAAAGTGGCACACCGCAGGTGGGATGTGAGGGGGTCTAGGTGACCCCCGGTGGCTTTGACGGTGCAGCTATGTGTGTGACAAGGGCAAGGGTGCACCCATCTGGGTGGGGTGTTACTGGACCAAGGTTACACCTTGTGACCATAATGGCCTCAGCACTTGGGTGGTATGCATGATGTGGCACCCTGCCAGCAGGGTGTGATGGGGCCAATCGACACCCCATGATTGTGACAGCCTCTCAACACGGATGACCCATGTGAGGTGGCTTGTTGCCGGGCAGGGTGTGACTGAGCTGAGGTGACATCTGGCAGCCATTACAGCCTCACCACATGGCTGACACATGCGCGGTGGCACCCTGTTTGGCTGGATGTGCCTGGGCCTAGGTGACAGCCTGTTGCTGTGAGGGCAATGCCACAAGTGTGACCCTTGTGAGATGGCACTCTGGTGGGTGGGGTTTGCATGGGCCTAGGGGCCACCTGGTGGCCGAGAGGGCCTAGCAACCCAGGTTACCCTCACGAGATGGCACCCTGCCTGATGGGGTGTGCCCAATTCAAGGTGTTACCTGATTGTCATGACAGCATCACCACATGCATGGCATGCACAAGGTGGTACACTGTTGGGCTGTGTTTTATAATTCTAGGTGACACCCCGTGGCCTTCATGGCCTTGCCATGTGGGTGGCATGCACGAAGTGGCTCCTGGCCGGCCATGGTGTCCCTGGGCTGAGGTGAGACCTGGCAACACTGACGGCCTCACCACATGGCTTACACATGTAAGGTGGCACCCCACAGGGTGGATGTGCCTGGGCTGAGGTGAGGCCTGATATCCCTGATGGCCTCACCACGTGGGTGAATCACATGAGTTGACACCCCACCAGGCAGGGTGTGATGGGGCTGAAGTGACACCCAGCAGCCATAATGGCCTTGCAATGTGGGTGGAACCAGCAAAGTGCCACCACTCTGGGCAGGGTGTAAGGGTGCCAAGGAGACACATGGTGCTGTGATGGCCCAGCACCATGGGTGGCAAGTGCAAGGTTGCACCCCACCAGGTGGGGTGTTACAGGGCTGAGGTGGCACCTGGTGGCTGTGATGGCCTCACCACTTGGGTGGCACACACATGGTAGCACCCTGAAAGGCAAGGTGCGATGGGGCCAATGGACACCCTGTGGCTGTGACAGCCTCGCAACCCTGGTGACCTATACTAGGTGTCTTCCTGCTGGGCAGGTTGTGACCAAGCTGAGGTGACACCCGGCAGCAAGATGGCCTTGCCACATGGGTGACCTGCAAGAGGTGGCACCATGCTGTGTGGGTTGTGACCAGGCCAAGGGGACACCTGGCGGCCATGACAGCCACACCACAATCGTAGCAAGTGTGAGATTGCACCCTGCAGGCTGCAGTGTGACCAGGCCAAAGTGATCCACAGCAGCTGTGAGAGCCACATCACATGGGTGACCCTTGCAAAGTGGCACCCCGTTAGGTGGTGTGTGACTGGTCCAAGGTGATGCCCAGTGGCCATGAGGACCTCACCACATGGGTGACCCACATGAGCTGGCACCCTGCCTGGCAGGGTGTAACCAGGCCAAGGTGACATCTGGTGGCATAGAGGTGCTCACAACGTGAGTAACCATGCGAGGTGGCATCTCACATGGTGGGGTATGCCCGGGTTGAGGTGACACACTTTGACCGAGACAGACTTGCAGCACAGGTGGCATGCACCAGGTGACACCCCACTGTGCAGTGTGTGATCGGGCTGAGGTGACACCTGGTGGCTGTGATGGTCTCGTCCTGAGGGAAGCACATGCTAGTTGACACCCTGGCAGGTGGGTATTGACCAGGAAGAGGTGACACCCAGTGGCCGTGATGGCCTCACTACATGGGGGACACACAAGAGATGACATGGTGCCAGGTGTGGTGTCACAGGGACAAGGTGGCACCTAGTGGTGTGATTGCCTAGCTATGCAGGTGGCACATCAAGGTGGCACCTGGCAGGGCGGGGAATGATGGGGCTGAAGTGACACCCAGTGGCCATGATGGCCTAGCCATGTGAGTAGCATGCACTATGTAGCACCCCATCAGGCAGTGTCTGAGTGGGCTTAGGTGACACCTCGTGGCCTTGGTAGCCTCACCATGCTGGTGACATGGGTGAGGTAGCACCTTGCCTGGAGGGGTGTGACATGGCTGAGATGACACGTGGTGGTCATGATCCCTTGCCTCTTAGGTGGCTCCAGCGTGGTGGCAACCTGCTGTGAAAGCTATGAAGGGGTCAAGGTGACATCCCATGGCTATGACAGCCTCACCACATGGGTGACCCAAGTGAGGTGGCTCCCCACAAGACATGGTGTGACTGAGCTAAGCTGTCACCCAGTGGCAGTGATGGCTTCTCCATGCAGGTCACCCATACGAGGTGGTACCCCACTGGGTGGTGGGTAAAGCAACCAAGGTGACACCCGGCAGCTGTGAGGGCCTCATCACGTGGGTGATCTGTGCATGGTGGCTCCCCACCAGGCATTGTGTGCTCAGGCAGAGGAGACATCTGGCAGCCATGACAGCTTCACCATGCAGTTGACCTTTGCCAGGTGGCAACCTGCGGGGTGGGATGTGACCATGCAGACGTGACACCCAGTGGTGTGACCACCTTGCCATGCAGGTCCTATGTCGAGGTGACATTCTTCTGGTCAGGGAGTGACGGGGCTGGAAATTGGTGGCCGTGAGTGCTGCACCATGTGGGAGGCACATGCTAGGTGACATCCCAATGGGCAAGGTGTACCCAGGCCGAGGTGACACTCAGTGGCTGTGATGGCCTCACAACACAGGTGACCCATGCGATTTGGTATCCTGCATGGTGTGGTGTGACTGGGTTGACATGACACAGCGACCACATTGGACTTGCAATGTGGGTGGCATGCATGAGGTTAGCCCTGCCAGGTAGGGTGTGATCGGGCTGAGGTGACACCCAGCAGCCATGATGGGCTTGCCACATGGATGGCACACAAGAGATGACACCCCACTGGGCATGGTGTCATGGGGATGAGGTAAAACACTATGGCTGTTACTGCCTCACCATGGGGGTAGCACATGTGTTGTCGCACCCCACCCGGCCTAGAGTGATGGGGCCAAAGTGAAACATGGTGACTGAGATGACTTGCCACATGGGTGGCTAGAATGAGGTGGCACCCAGCTGTGCATGGCGTGGACGGGCCAAGATGACACCCGACAGCTGTGACAGCCTCGCCACGCTGGTTACCCCTGTGTGGTGGCATCCCACTGGGTGGTGTATGACTTGGCCAAGGTGACAACCAGCAGCCATGAAGGCCTCACTACATGGGTGCCATTCGTGAGTTGAAACCCCACTGGGTGGGGTGTGCCCAGGCCTAGGTGAAACATGGCTGCCGTGAGGGCCTCAACACACTGGTGACCCGCATGAGGTGGTATCCTGCTGGGTGGGGTGTGCCCATGCCCAGGTGTCACCTGGCTGCTGTGATTGCCCTGCAAGGTGGGTTACCAGTGCTGGGTGGGGTGCACCCAGGTTGAGGTGACACATGGTTGGTGTGACAGATGAGCAATATGGGTGGCATGTGTAAGGTGACACTCCACTGGGGTGGGTGTGACCAGGCTGAGGTGACACCTTGTGGCTGTGACGGCCTTGCCATGTGGGTGGCATGTACGAGGTAGCACCCCACCAGGTAGGGAGTGATGGGGCCGAGGTTCCAGCAGGCCACTGTAATGTCCTCAACATGCGGGTGACCAATGAGATGTAGCATCCCACCAGGTGGGGTGTGCCCAGGCCTAGGTGACACCTGGCAGCCATGATGGCCTCACATTTCAGGTGACTCGTGCAAAGTGGCATTGCACACGGCGAGGTGCACCTGGGTTGAGGTGACACCTGATGACAGTGATGGACTCACAACACGGGTGGCTTGCATGAGGTGACACACTGGAGGACAGAGTGTGATTGAGCTAAGGTGACACCTGGTGGCTGTGGTGTCCTCATCACATGGGTGGCATGCAAGAGATGACACCCCACCAGGTGTGGTGTCATGGGGATGAGGTGACAGCTAGTGGCTGTGACTGCATTGTCATGTGGGTGGCACATGTGAGGTAGCACCCCATCAGGTAGGGAGAGTTGGGGCCGAGGTGACACATGGTGTCTGTGACGGCCACACCACATGGGTGACCTGCATGAGGTGGCATTCCACCATGAGGTGTGTGTCTGGGCCATTTTGACACTCAGTGGCTGTGATGTCTTCACCACCCGGGTGGCTCATGCAAGGTTTCACCCTGCCAGGTGGTGTGTTATGGGGCTGAGGTGACACACCATGGTCATGATGACCTTGCCATGCTGGTGACATATGTCAGGTGGTACCTGACCTGGTGGGGTGTGACAGGACTGATGTGACACCTGGTGGCCATGATGGGTTTGCATCACAGGTGACCCGTGTGAGGTGGCACCCTGATGGGTGGAGTACAATGGGGCTGAGGTGACACCTGGTGGTTGTTACGGCCTTGCCATGCGGGTGGCCTGTACGAGGTAGCACCCCACCAGGTAGGGAGTGATGGGGCAGATTTTCCACCAGGCCACAGTAGTGTGCTCAACATGCGGGTGACCAATGAGATGGAGCATCCCACCAGGTGGGGTGTGCCCAGGCCTAGGTGACACCTGGCAGTGTGTTGGCCTCACCACATGGGTGACCCTGGCAGGCTGGAACCCCACTGGGCAGGTGTTTCTGGGCCAAGGTCAAACACAGGTTCTGTGATGGCCTCACCACATGGGTGGCACCCCACTGGGTTGCGTGTGCCCAGGCCAAGGTGACACTCAGGGGCCATGACAGCCTTACCACGTGGATGACCAGTGTGATGTGGCCACCTGTTGGGCAGCACATGACTGTGCCAAAGTGACACCTGGTGGATGTGATGGCCTCACCATGCAGGTGACCTGTACAAGGCCTCACCACATGGGTGGCATGCATGAGGTTGCTCTCCACTGGGCAGAGTGACCCAAGGCCGAGGTGACACCTGGTGGCCATGGTGGCCTCACCATGCAGATGGCACATGTGGAGTGGCATCCCTCAGGGTGGGATTTGCCCAGGCCAAGGTCAAACCCCACTTCCATTATGGCCTCAATACGTGGGTGACCCACATGAGGTTGCACCCAGCTGGGTGGGTTGTGCCAGTTCTGAGGTGAAACCCAGTGGGCATGAAGGCCTAGCCACACGGGAGACCCACACATGGTGGCACACAGCCAGGCAGTGTGTAACTGGGCCAAGGTGACACCCAGTGACCATTACGGCCTTGCCTCATGGGTGATATGTGTGAAGTGGCACTCTGTGGGGCAGGGTGTTACCAGGCCTAAGTGACACCCTGGCCATGAGGGTCTTGCCATGTGCATCACCTGCATGATGTGGCTCCCCACTGGGCAGGTTGTGAAGTAGCCGAGGTGAAACTCGGCCTCCTGACCTCATCGCCATGCTGGTGGCATGTGCGAAGTGTCACTGTGATGGGTGGGGAGTGCCCAGGTCTAGGTGACACCCAGCTGCCATGCAGGCCTCATCAGGCAGATGCACCACAGTATGTGGCACTCCTCCAGTTGGTGTGTGCCCTGGCGAAAGTGAATCCCAGCATTCATGAGGGCATCAACATGTGGGTGACCCATGCGAGGTGGCAGCCCCCAGGTGATGTGTGACTGGGCTGAGGTGAAACCCAATGGAATGTCAGCCTCACCACATAGGTGACCCTGGTGTGGTGGCATCCCACCAGGCGGCATGTGCCCTGGCCAAGGTCAAACACAGCTTCTGTGATGGCCTTGCCACTCGGGTGACAGGTGCAAAGTGGCTCCCCATCAGGTGGCATGTGCCTGGTCTGAGGTGACAGCCAGCAGCTATGATGTACTTGCCACATGGGTTACCTATGTGAGGTGGCACCCCACTGGGTGGATATGCCCAGGTGGATGTGACACCTGGCAGCCCTGATGGCCTCAGCACGTGGGTGACTGATGTGAGGTGGCACCCTGCTAGGTGGGGTGTGATGGATCTGAGGTGACATCTGGCAGCCATAATGGCCTTGCAACATGGGTGGCACATGCAAAGTGGCACACCGCAGGTGGGATGTGAGGGGGTCTAGGTGACCCCCGGTGGCTTTGACGGTGCAGCTATGTGTGTGACAAGTGCAAGGGTGCACCCATCTGGGTGGGGTGTTACTGGACCAAGGTTACACCTTGTGACCATAATGGCCTCAGCACTTGGGTGGTATGCATGATGTGGCACCGTGCCAGCAGGGTGTGATGGGGCCAATCGACACCCCATGATTGTGACAGCCTCTCAACACGGATGACCCATGTGAGGTGGCTTGTTGCCGGGCAGGGTGTGACTGAGCTGAGGTGACATCTGGCAGCCATTACAGCCTCACCACATGGCTGACACATGCGCGGTGGCACCCTGTTTGGCTGGATGTGCCTGGGCCTAGGTGACAGCCTGTTGCTGTGAGGGCAATGCCACAAGTGTGACCCTTGTGAGATGGCACTCTGGTGGGTGGGGTTTGCATGGGCCTAGGGGCCACCTGGTGGCCGAGAGGGCCTAGCAACCCAGGTTACCCTCACGAGATGGCACCCTGCCTGATGGGGTGTGCCCAATTCAAGGTGTTACCTGATTGTCATGACAGCATCACCACATGCATGGCATGCACAAGGTGGTACACTGTTGGGCTGTGTTTTATAATTCTAGGTGACACCCCGTGGCCTTCATGGCCTTGCCATGTGGGTGGCATGCACGAAGTGGCTCCTGGCTGGCCATGGTGTCCCTGGGCTGAGGTGAGACCTGGCAACACTGACGGCCTCACCACATGGCTTACACATGTAAGGTGGCACCCCACAGGGTGGATGTGCCTGGGCTGAGGTGAGGCCTGATATCCCTGATGGCCTCACCACGTGGGTGAATCACATGAGTTGACACCCCACCAGGCAGGGTGTGATGGGGCTGAAGTGACACCCAGCAGCCATAATGGCCTTGCAATGTGGGAGGAACCAGCAAAGTGCCACCACTCTGGGCAGGGTGTAAGGGTGCCAAGGAGACACATGGTGCTGTGATGGCCCAGCACCATGGGTGGCAAGTGCAAGGTTGCACCCCACCAGGTGGGGTGTTACAGGGCTGAGGTGGCACCTGGTGGCTGTGATGGCCTCACCACTTGGGTGGCACACACATGGTAGCACCCTGAAAGGCAAGGTGCGATGGGGCCAATGGACACCCTGTGGCTGTGACAGCCTCGCAACCCTGGTGACCTATACTAGGTGTCTTCCTGCTGGGCAGGTTGTGACCAAGCTGAGGTGACACCCGGCAGCAAGATGGCCTTGCCACATGGGTGACCTGCAAGAGGTGGCACCATGCTGTGTGGGTTGTGACCAGGCCAAGGGGACACCTGGCGGCCATGACAGCCTCGCCACAATCGTAGCAAGTGTGAGATTGCACCCTGCAGGCTGCAGTGTGAGCAGGCCAAAGTGATCCACAGCAGCTGTGAGAGCCACATCACATGGGTGACCCTTGCAAACTGGCACCCCGATAGGTGGTGTGTGACTGGTCCAAGGTGATGCCCAGTGGCCATGAGGACCTCACCACATGGGTGACCCACATGAGCTGGCACCCTGCCTGGCAGGGTGTAACCATTCCAAGGTGACATCTGGTGGCATAGAGGTGCTCACAACGTGAGTAACCATGCGAGGTGGCATCTCACATGGTGGGGTATGCCCGGGTTGAGGTGACACACTTTGACCGAGACAGACTTGCAGCACAGGTGGCATGCACCAGGTGACACCCCACTGTGCAGTGTGTGATCGGGCTGAGGTGACACCTGGTGGCTGTGATACTCTCGTCCTGAGGGAAGCACATGCTAGTTGACACCATGGCAGGTGGGTATTGACCAGGAAGAGGTGACACCCAGTGGCCGTGATGGCCTCACTACATGGGGGACACACAAGAGATGACATGGTGCCAGGTGTGGTGTCACAGGGACAAGGTGGCACCTAGTGGTGTGATTGCCTAGCTATGCAGGTGGCACATCAAGGTGGCACCTGGTAGGGTGGGGAATGATGGGGCTGAAGTGACACCCAGTGGCCATGATGGCCTAGCCATGTGAGTAGCATGCACTATGTAGCACCCCATCAGGAAGTGTCTGAGTGGGCTTAGGTGACACCTCGTGGCCTTGGTAGCCTCACCATGCTGGTGACATGGGTGAGGTAGCACCTTGCCTGGAGGGGTGTGACATGGCTGAGATGACACGTGGTGGTCATGATCCCTTGCCTCTTAGGTGGCTCCAGCGTGGTGGCAATCTGCTGTGAAAGCTATGAAGGGGTCAAGTTGACATCC
This sequence comes from Hippopotamus amphibius kiboko, assembly GCF_030028045.1. Lineage (NCBI taxonomy): Eukaryota > Metazoa > Chordata > Mammalia > Artiodactyla > Hippopotamidae > Hippopotamus > Hippopotamus amphibius. The sequence continues at coordinate 100,231,261 of NC_080188.1, read as the reverse complement.
CATGGCTATGACAGCCTCACCACATGGGTGACCCAAGTGAGGTGGCTCCCCACAAGACATGGTATGACTGAGCTAAGCTGTCACCCAGTGGCAGTGATGGCTTCTCCATGCAGGTCACCCATACGAGGTGGTACCCCACTGGGTGGTGGGTAAAGCAACCAAGGTGACACCCGGCAGCTGTGAGGGCCTCATCACGTGGGTGATCTGTGCATGGTGGCTCCCCACCAGGCATTGTGTGCTCAGGCAGAGGAGACATCTGGCAGCCATGACAGCTTCACCATGCAGTTGACCTTTGCCAGGTGGCAACCTGCGGGGTGGGATGTGACCATGCAGACGTGACACCCAGTGGTGTGACCACCTTGCCATGCAGGTCCTATGTCGAGGTGACATTCTTCTGGTCAGGGAGTGACGGGGCTGGAAATTGGTGGCCGTGAGTGCTGCACCATGTGGGAGGCACATGCTAGGTGACATCCCAATGGGCAAGGTGTACCCAGGCCGAGGTGACACTCAGTGGCTGTGATGGCCTCACAACACAGGTGACCCATGTGATTTGGTATCCTGCATGGTGTGGTGTGACTGGGTTGACATGACACAGCGACCACATTGGACTTGCAATGTGGGTGGCATGCATGAGGTTAGCCCTGCCAGGTAGGGTGTGATCGGGCTGAGGTGACACCCGGCAGCCATGATGGGCTTGCCACATGGATGGCACACAAGAGATGACACCCCACTGGGCATGGTGTCATGGGGATGAGGTAAAACACTATGGCTGTTACTGCCTCACCATGGGGGTAGCACATGTGTTGTCGCACCCCACCCGGCCTAGAGTGATGGGGCCAAAGGGAAACATGGTGACTGAGATGACTTGCCACGTGGGTGGCTAGAATGAGGTGGCACCCAGCTGTGCATGGCGTGGACGGGCCAAGATGACACCCGACAGCTGTGACAGCCTCGCCACGCTGGTTACCCCTGTGTGGTGGCATCCCACTGGGTGGTGTATGACTTGGCCAAGGTGACAACCAGCAGCCATGAAGGCCTCACTACATGGGTGACATTCGTGAGTTGAAACCCCACTGGGTGGGGTGTGCCCAGGCCTAGGTGAAACATGGCTGCCGTGAGGGCCTCAACACACTGGTGACCCGCATGAGGTGGTATCCTGCTGGGTGGGGTGTGCCCATGCCCAGGTGTCACCTGGCTGCTGTGATTGCCCTGCAAGGTGGGTTACCAGTGCTGGGTGGGGTGCACCCAGGTTGAGGTGACACATGGTTGGTGTGACAGATGAGCAATATGGGTGGCATGTGTAAGGTGACACTCCACTGGGGTGGGTGTGACCAGGCTGAGGTGACACCTTGTGGCTGTGACGGCCTTGCCATGTGGGTGGCATGTACGAGGTAGCACCCCACCAGGTAGGGAGTGATGGGGCCGAGGTTCCAGCAGGCCACTGTAATGTCCTCAACATGCGGGTGACCAATGAGATGTAGCATCCCACCAGGTGGGGTGTGCCCAGGCCTAGGTGACACCTGGCAGCCATGATGGCCTCACATTTCAGGTGACTCGTGCAAAGTGGCATTGCACACGGCGAGGTGCACCTGGGTTGAGGTGACACCTGATGACAGTGATGGACTCACAACACGGGTGGCTTGCATGAGGTGACACACTGGAGGACAGAGTGTGATTGAGCTAAGGTGACACCTGGTGGCTGTGGTGTCCTCATCACATGGGTGGCATGCAAGAGATGACACCCCACCAGGTGTGGTGTCATGGGGATGAGGTGACAGCTAGTGGCTGTGACTGCATTGTCATGTGGGTGGCACATGTGAGGTAGCACCCCATCAGGTAGGGAGAGTTGGGGCCGAGGTGACACATGGTGTCTGTGACGGCCACACCACATGGGTGACCTGCATGAGGTGGCATTCCACCATGAGGTGTGTGTCTGGGCCATTTTGACACTCAGTGGCTGTGATGTCTTCACCACCCGGGTGGCTCATGCAAGGTTTCACCCTGCCAGGTGGTGTGTTATGGGGCTGAGGTGACACACCATGGTCATGATGACCTTGCCATGCTGGTGACATATGTCAGGTGGTACCTGACCTGGTGGGGTTTGACAGGACTGATGTGACACCTGGCGGCCATGATGGGTTTGCCTCACAGGTGACCCGTGTGAGGTGGCACCTTTATGGGTGGAGTACAATGGGGCTGAGGTGACACCTGGTGGTTGTTACGGCCTTGCCTTGTGGGTGGCCTGTACGAGGTAGCACCCCACCAGGTAGGGAGTGATGGGGCAGAGGTTCCACCAGGCCACAGTAGTGTGCTCAACATGCGGGTGACCAATGAGATGGAGCATCCCACCAGGTGGGGTGTGCCCAGGCCTAGGTGACACCTGGCAGTGTGTTGGCCTCACCACATGGGTGACCCTGGCAGGCTGGAACCCCACTGGGCAGGTGTTTCTGGGCCAAGGTCAAACACAGGTTCTGTGATGGCCTCACCACATGGGTGGCACCCCACTGGGTTGCGTGTGCCCAGGCCAAGGTGACACTCAGGGGCCATGACAGCCTTACCACGTGGATGACCAGTGTGATGTGGCCACCTGTTGGGCAGCACATGACTGTGCCAAAGTGACACCTGGTGGATGTGATGGCCTCACCATGCAGGTGACCTGTGCAAGGCCTCACCACATGGGTGGCATGCATGAGGTTGCTCTCCACTGGGCAGAGTGACCCAAGGCCGAGGTGACACCTGGTGGCCATGGTGGCCTCACCATGCAGATGGCACATGTGGAGTGGCATCCCTCAGGGTGGGATTTGCCCAGGCCAAGGTCAAACCCCACTTCCATTATGGCCTCAATATGTGGGTGACCCACATGAGGTTGCACCCAGCTGGGCGGGTTGTGCCAGTTCTGAGGTGAAACCCAGTGGGCATGAAGGCCTAGCCACACGGGAGACCCACACATGGTGGCACACAGCCAGGCAGTGTGTAACTGGGCCAAGGTGACACCCAGTGACCATTACGGCCTTGCCTCATGGGTGATATGTGTGAAGTGGCACTCTGTGGGGCAGGGTGTTACCAGGCCTAAGTGACACCCTGGCCATGAGGGTCTTGCCATGTGCATCACCTGCATGATGTGGCTCCCCACTGGGCAGGTTGTGAAGTAGCCGAGGTGAAACTCGGCCTCCTGACCTCATCGCCATGCTGGTGGCATGTGCGAAGTGTCACCGTGATGGGTGGGGAGTGCCCAGGTCTAGGTGACACCCAGCTGCCATGCAGGCCTCATCAGGCAGATGCACCACAGTATGTGGCACTCCTCCAGTTGGTGTGTGCCCTGGCGAAAGTGAATCCCAGCATTCATGAGGGCATCAACATGTGGGTGACCCATGCGAGGTGGCAGCCCCCAGGTGATGTGTGACTGGGCTGAGGTGAAACCCAATGGAATGTCAGCCTCACCACCTAGGTGACCCTGGTGTGGTGGCATCCCACCAGGCGGCATGTGCCCTGGCCAAGGTCAAACACAGCTTCTGTGATGGCCTTGCCACTCGGGTGACAGGTGCAAAGTGGCTCCCCATCAGGTGGCATGTGCCTGGTCTGAGGTGACAGCCAGCAGCTATGATGTACTTGCCACATGGGTTACCTATGTGAGGTGGCACCCCACTGGGTGGATATGCCCAGGTGGATGTGACACCTGGCAGCCCTGATGGCCTCAGCACGTGGGTGACTGATGTGAGGTGGCACCCTGCTAGGTGGGGTGTGATGGATCTGAGGTGACATCTGGCAGCCATAATGGCCTTGCAACATGGGTGGCACATGCAAAGTGGCACACCGCAGGTGGGATGTGAGGGGGTCTAGGTGACCCCCGGTGGCTTTGACGGTGCAGCTATGTGTGTGACAAGGGCAAGGGTGCACCCATCTGGGTGGGGTGTTACTGGACCAAGGTTACACCTTGTGACCATAATGGCCTCAGCACTTGGGTGGTATGCATGATGTGGCACCCTGCCAGCAGGGTGTGATGGGGCCAATCGACACCCCATGATTGTGACAGCCTCTCAACACGGATGACCCATGTGAGGTGGCTTTTTGCCGGGCAGGGTGTGACTGAGCTGAGGTGACATCTGGCAGCCATTACAGCCTCACCACATGGCTGACACATGCGCGGTGGCACCCTGTTTGGCTGGATGTGCCTGGGCCTAGGTGACAGCCTGTTGCTGTGAGGGCAATGCCACAAGTGTGACCCTTGTGAGATGGCACTCTGGTGGGTGGGGTTTGCATGGGCCTAGGGGCCACCTGGTGGCCGAGAGGGCCTAGCAACCCAGGTTACCCTCACGAGATGGCACCCTGCCTGATGGGGTGTGCCCAATTCAAGGTGTTACCTGATTGTCATGACAGCATCACCACATGCATGGCATGCACAAGGTGGTACACTGTTGGGCTGTGTTTTATAATTCTAGGTGACACCCCGTGGCCTTCATGGCCTTGCCATGTGGGTGGCATGCACGAAGTGGCTCCTGGCCGGCCATGGTGTCCCTGGGCTGAGGTGAGACCTGGCAACACTGACGGCCTCACCACATGGCTTACACATGTAAGGTGGCACCCCACAGGGTGGATGTGCCTGGGCTGAGGTGAGGCCTGATATCCCTGATGGCCTCACCACGTGGGTGAATCACATGAGTTGACACCCCACCAGGCAGGGTGTGATGGGGCTGAAGTGACACCCAGCAGCCATAATGGCCTTGCAATGTGGGTGGAACCAGCAAAGTGCCACCACTCTGGGCAGGGTGTAAGGGTGCCAAGGAGACACATGGTGCTGTGATGGCCCAGCACCATGGGTGGCAAGTGCAAGGTTGCACCCCACCAGGTGGGGTGTTACAGGGCTGAGGTGGCACCTGGTGGCTGTGATGGCCTCACCACTTGGGTGGCACACACATGGTAGCACCCTGAAAGGCAAGGTGCGATGGGGCCAATGGACACCCTGTGGCTGTGACAGCCTCGCAACCCTGGTGACCTATACTAGGTGTCTTCCTGCTGGGCAGGTTGTGACCAAGCTGAGGTGACACCCGGCAGCAAGATGGCCTTGCCACATGGGTGACCTGCAAGAGGTGGCACCATGCTGTGTGGGTTGTGACCAGGCCAAGGGGACACCTGGCGGCCATGACAGCCTCGCCACAATCGTAGCAAGTGTGAGATTGCACCCTGCAGGCTGCAGTGTGAGCAGGCCAAAGTGATCCACAGCAGCTGTGAGAGCCACATCACATGGGTGACCCTTGCAAACTGGCACCCCGTTAGGTGGTGTGTGACTGGTCCAAGGTGATGCCCAGTGGCCATGAGGACCTCACCACATGGGTGACCCACATGAGCTGGCACCCTGCCTGGCAGGGTGTAACCAGGCCAAGGTGACATCTGGTGGCATAGAGGTGCTCACAACGTGAGTAACCATGCAAGGTGGCATCTCACATGGTGGGGTATGCCCGGGTTGAGGTGACACACTTTGACCGAGACAGACTTGCAGCACAGGTGGCATGCACCAGGTGACACCCCACTGTGCAGTGTGTGATCGGGCTGAGGTGACACCTGGTGGCTGTGATGGTCTCGTCCTGAGGGAAGCACATGCTAGTTGACACCCTGGCAGGTGGGTATTGACCAGGAAGAGGTGACACCCAGTGGCCGTGATGGCCTCACTACATGGGGGACACACAAGAGATGACATGGTGCCAGGTGTGGTGTCACAGGGACAAGGTGGCACCTAGTGGTGTGATTGCCTAGCTATGCAGGTGGCACATCAAGGTGGCACCTGGCAGGGCAGGGAATGATGGGGCTGAAGTGACACCCAGTGGCCATGATGGCCTAGCCATGTGAGTAGCATGCACTATGTAGCACCCCATCGGGCAGTGTCTGAGTGGGCTTAGGTGACACCTCGTGGCCTTGGTAGCCTCACCATGCTGGTGACATGGGTGAGGTAGCACCTTGCCTGGAGGGGTGTGACATGGCTGAGATGACACGTGGTGGTCATGATCCCTTGCCTCTTAGGTGGCTCCAGCGTGGTGGCAACCTGCTGTGAAAGCTATGAAGGGGTCAAGTTGACATCCCATGGCTATGACAGCCTCACCACATGGGTGACCCAAGTGAGGTGGCTCCCCACAAGACATGGTGTGACTGAGCTAAGCTGTCACCCAGTGGCAGTGATGGCTTCTCCATGCAGGTCACCCATACGAGGTGGTACCCCACTGGGTGGTGGGTAAAGCAACCAAGGTGACACCCGGCAGCTGTGAGGGCCTCATCACGTGGGTGATCTGTGCATGGTGGCTCCCCACCAGGCATTGTGTGCTCAGGCAGAGGAGACATCTGGCAGCCATGACAGCTTCAACATGCAGTTGACCTTTGTCAGGTGGCAACCTGCGGGGTGGGATGTTACCATGCAGATGTGACACCCAGTGGTGTGACCACCTTGCCATGCAGGTCCTATGTCGAGGTGACATTCTTCTGGTCAGGGAGTGACGGGGCTGGAAATTGGTGGCCGTGAGTGCTGCACCATGTGGGAGGCACATGCTAGGTGACATCCCAATGGGCAAGGTGTACCCAGGCCGAGGTGACACTCAGTGGCTGTGATGGCCTCACAACACAGGTGACCCATGCGATTTGGTATCCTGCATGGTGTGGTGTGACTGGGTTGACATGACACAGCGACCACATTGGACTTGCAATGTGGGTGGCATGCATGAGGTTAGCCCTGCCAGGTAGGGTGTGATCGGGCTGAGGTGACACCCGGCAGCCATGATGGGCTTGCCACATGGATGGCACACAAGAGATGACACCCCACTGGGCATGGTGTCATGGGGATGAGGTAAAACACTATGGCTGTTACTGCCTCACCATGGGGGTAGCACATGTGTTGTCGCACCCCACCCGGCCTAGAGTGATGGGGCCAAAGTGAAACATGGTGACTGAGATGACTTGCCATGTGGGTGGCTAGAATGAGGTGGCACCCAGCTGTGCATGGCGTGGACGGGCCAAGATGACACCCGACAGCTGTGACAGCCTCGCCACGCTGGTTACCCCTGTGTGGTGGCATCCCACTGGGTGGTGTATGACTTGGCCAAGGTGACAACCAGCAGCCATGAAGGCCTCACTACATGGGTGACATTCGTGAGTTGAAACCCCACTGGGTGGGGTGTGCCCAGGCCTAGGTGAAACATGGCTGCCGTGAGGGCCTCAACACACTGGTGACCCGCATGAGGTGGTATCCTGCTGGGTGGGGTGTGCCCATGCCCAGGTGTCACCTGGCTGCTGTGATTGCCCTGCAAGGTGGGTTACCAGTGCTGGGTGGGGTGCACCCAGGTTGAGGTGACACATGGTTGGTGTGACAGATGAGCAATATGGGTGGCATGTGTAAGGTGACACTCCACTGGGGTGGGTGTGACCAGGCTGAGGTGACACCTTGTGGCTGTGACGGCCTTGCCATGTGGGTGGCATGTACGAGGTAGCACCCCACCAGGTAGGGAGTGATGGGGCCGAGGTTCCAGCAGGCCACTGTAATGTCCTCAACATGCGGGTGACCAATGAGATGTAGCATCCCACCAGGTGGGGTGTGCCCAGGCCTAGGTGACACCTGGCAGCCATGATGGCCTCACATTTCAGGTGACTCGTGCAAAGTGGCATTGCACACGGCGAGGTGCACCTGGGTTGAGGTGACACCTGATGACAGTGATGGACTCACAACACGGGTGGCTTGCATGAGGTGACACACTGGAGGACAGAGTGTGATTGAGCTAAGGTGACACCTGGTGGCTGTGGTGTCCTCATCACATGGGTGGCATGCAAGAGATGACACCCCACCAGGTGTGGTGTCATGGGGATGAGGTGACAGCTAGTGGCTGTGACTGCATTGTCATGTGGGTGGCACATGTGAGGTAGCACCCCATCAGGTAGGGAGAGTTGGGGCCGAGGTGACACATGGTGTCTGTGACGGCCACACCACATGGGTGACCTGCATGAGGTGGCATTCCACCATGAGGTGTGTGTCTGGGCCATTTTGACACTCAGTGGCTGTGATGTCTTCACCACCCGGGTGGCTCATGCAAGGTTTCACCCTGCCAGGTGGTGTGTTATGGGGCTGAGGTGACACACCATGGTCATGATGACCTTGCCATGCTGGTGACATATGTCAGGTGGTACCTGACCTGGTGGGGTGTGACAGGACTGATGTGACACCTGGCGGCCATGATGGGTTTGCCTCACAGGTGACCCGTGTGAGGTGGCACCCTGATGGGTGGAGTACAATGGGGCTGAGGTGACACCTGGTGGTTGTTACGGCCTTGCCATGCGGGTGGCCTGTACGAGGTAGCACCCCACCAGGTAGGGAGTGATGGGGCAGAGGTTCCACCAGGCCACAGTAGTGTGCTCAACATGCGGGTGACCAATGAGATGGAGCATCCCACCAGGTGGGGTGTGCCCAGGCCTAGGTGACACCTGGCAGTGTGTTGGCCTCACCACATGGGTGACCCTGGCAGGCTGGAACCCCACTGGGCAGGTGTTTCTGGGCCAAGGTCAAACACAGGTTCTGTGATGGCCTCACCACATGGGTGGCACCCCACTGGGTTGCGTGTGCCCAGGCCAAGGTGACACTCAGGGACCATGACAGCCTTACCACGTGGATGACCAGTGTGATGTGGCCACCTGTTGGGCAGCACATGACTGTGCCAAAGTGACACCTGGTGGATGTGATGGCCTCACCATGCAGGTGACCTGTACAAGGCCTCACCACATGGGTGGCATGCATGAGGTTGCTCTCCACTGGGCAGAGTGACCCAAGGCCGAGGTGACACCTGGTGGCCATGGTGGCCTCACCATGCAGATGGCACATGTGGAGTGGCATCCCTCAGGGTGGAATTTGCCCAGGCCAAGGTCAAACCCCACTTCCATTATGGCCTCAATACGTGGGTGACCCACATGAGGTTGCACCCAGCTGGGCGGGTTGTGCCAGTTCTGAGGTGAAACCCAGTGGGCATGAAGGCCTAGCCACACGGGAGACCCACACATGGTGGCACACAGCCAGGCAGTGTGTAACTGGGCCAAGGTGACACCCAGTGACCATTACGGCCTTGCCTCATGGGTGATATGTGTGAAGTGGCACTCTGTGGGGCAGGGTGTTACCAGGCCTAAGTGACACCCTGGCCATGAGGGTCTTGCCATGTGCATCACCTGCATGATGTGGCTCCCCACTGGGCAGGTTGTGAAGTAGCCGAGGTGAAACTCGGCCTCCTGACCTCATCGCCATGCTGGTGGCATGTGCGAAGTGTCACCGTGATGGGTGGGGAGTGCCCAGGTCTAGGTGACACCCAGCTGCCATGCAGGCCTCATCAGGCAGATGCACCACAGTATGTGGCACTCCTCCAGTTGGTGTGTGCCCTGGCGAAAGTGAATCCCAGCATTCATGAGGGCATCAACATGTGGGTGACCCATGCGAGGTGGCAGCCCCCAGGTGATGTGTGACTGGGCTGAGGTGAAACCCAATGGAATGTCAGCCTCACCACATAGGTGACCCTGGTGTGGTGGCATCCCACCAGGCGGCATGTGCCCTGGCCAAGGTCAAACACAGCTTCTGTGATGGCCTTGCCACTCGGGTGACAGGTGCAAAGTGGCTCCCCATCAGGTGGCATGTGCCTGGTCTGAGGTGACAGCCAGCAGCTATGATGTACTTGCCACATGGGTTACCTATGTGAGGTGGCACCCCACTGGGTGGATATGCCCAGGTGGATGTGACACCTGGCAGCCCTGATGGCCTCAGCACGTGGGTGACTGATGTGAGGTGGCACCCTGCTAGGTGGGGTGTGATGGATCTGAGGTGACATCTGGCAGCCATAATGGCCTTGCAACATGGGTGGCACATGCAAAGTGGCACACCGCAGGTGGGATGTGAGGGGGTCTAGGTGACCCCCGGTGGCTTTGACGGTGCAGCTATGTGTGTGACAAGTGCAAGGGTGCACCCATCTGGGTGGGGTGTTACTGGACCAAGGTTACACCTTGTGACCATAATGGCCTCAGCACTTGGGTGGTATGCATGATGTGGCACCCTGCCAGCAGGGTGTGATGGGGCCAATCGACACCCCATGATTGTGACAGCCTCTCAACACGGATGACCCATGTGAGGTGGCTTGTTGCCGGGCAGGGTGTGACTGAGCTGAGGTGACATCTGGCAGCCATTACAGCCTCACCACATGGCTGACACATGCGCGGTGGCACCCTGTTTGGCTGGATGTGCCTGGGCCTAGGTGACAGCCTGTTGCTGTGAGGGCAATGCCACAAGTGTGACCCTTGTGAGATGGCACTCTGGTGGGTGGGGTTTGCATGGGCCTAGGGGCCACCTGGTGGCCGAGAGGGCCTAGCAACCCAGGTTACCCTCACGAGATGGCACCCTGCCTGATGGGGTGTGCCCAATTCAAGGTGTTACCTGATTGTCATGACAGCATCACCACATGCATGGCATGCACAAGGTGGTACACTGTTGGGCTGTGTTTTATAATTCTAGGTGACACCCCGTGGCCTTCATGGCCTTGCCATGTGGGTGGCATGCACGAAGTGGCTCCTGGCCGGCCATGGTGTCCCTGGGCTGAGGTGAGACCTGGCAACACTGACGGCCTCACCACATGGCTTACACATGTAAGGTGGCACCCCACAGGGTGGATGTGCCTGGGCTGAGGTGAGGCCTGATATCCCTGATGGCCTCACCACGTGGGTGAATCACATGAGTTGACACCCCACCAGGCAGGGTGTGATGGGGCTGAAGTGACACCCAGCAGCCATAATGGCCTTGCAATGTGGGTGGAACCAGCAAAGTGCCACCACTCTGGGCAGGGTGTAAGGGTGCCAAGGAGACACATGGTGCTGTGATGGCCCAGCACCATGGGTGGCAAGTGCAAGGTTGCACCCCACCAGGTGGGGTGTTACAGGGCTGAGGTGGCACCTGGTGGCTGTGATGGCCTCACCACTTGGGTGGCACACACATGGTAGCACCCTGAAAGGCAAGGTGCGATGGGGCCAATGGACACCCTGTGGCTGTGACAGCCTCGCAACCCTGGTGACCTATACTAGGTGTCTTCCTGCTGGGCAGGTTGTGACCAAGCTGAGGTGACACCCGGCAGCAAGATGGCCTTGCCACATGGGTGACCTGCAAGAGGTGGCACCATGCTGTGTGGGTTGTGACCAGGCCAAGGGGACACCTGGCGGCCATGACAGCCTCGCCACAATCGTAGCAAGTGTGAGATTGCACCCTGCAGGCTGCAGTGTGAGCAGGCCAAAGTGATCCACAGCAGCTGTGAGAGCCACATCACATGGGTGACCCTTGCAAACTGGCACCCCGATAGGTGGTGTGTGACTGGTCCAAGGTGATGCCCAGTGGCCATGAGGACCTCACCACATGGGTGACCCACATGAGCTGGCACCCTGCCTGGCAGGGTGTAACCAGGCCAAGGTGACATCTGGTGGCATAGAGGTGCTCACAACGTGAGTAACCATGCGAGGTGGCATCTCACATGGTGGGGTATGCCCGGGTTGAGGTGACACACTTTGACTGAGACAGACTTGCAGCACAGGTGGCATGCACAAGGTGACACCCCACTGTGCAGTGTGTGATCGGGCTGAGGTGACACCTGGTGGCTGTGATGGTCTCGTCCTGAGGGAAGCACATGCTAGTTGACACCCTGGCAGGTGGGTATTGACCAGGAAGAGGTGACACCCAGTGGCCGTGATGGCCTCACTACATGGGGGACACACAAGAGATGACATGGTGCCAGGTGTGGTGTCACAGGGACAAGGTGGCACCTAGTGGTGTGATTGCCTAGCTATGCAGGTGGCACATCAAGGTGGCACCTGGCAGGGCGGGGAATGATGGGGCTGAAGTGACACCCAGTGGCCATGATGGCCTAGCCATGTGAGTAGCATGCACTATGTAGCACCCCATCAGGCAGTGTCTGAGTGGGCTTAGGTGACACCTCGTGGCCTTGGTAGCCTCACCATGCTGGTGACATGGGTGAGGTAGCACCTTGCCTGGAGGGGTGTGACATGGCTGAGATGACACGTGGTGGTCATGATCCCTTGCCTCTTAGGTGGCTCCAGCGTGGTGGCAACCTGCTGTGAAAGCTATGAAGGGGTCAAGGTGACATCCCATGGCTATGACAGCCTCACCACATGGGTGACCCAAGTGAGGTGGCTCCCCACAAGACATGGTGTGACTGAGCTAAGCTGTCACCCAGTGGCAGTGATGGCTTCTCCATGCAGGTCACCCATACGAGGTGGTACCCCACTGGGTGGTGGGTAAAGCAACCAAGGTGACACCCGGCAGCTGTGAGGGCCTCATCATGTGGGTGATCTGTGCATGGTGGCTCCCCACCAGGCATTGTGTGCTCAGGCAGAGGAGACATCTGGCAGCCATGACAGCTTCACCATGCAGTTGACCTTTGCCAGGTGGCAACCTGCGGGGTGGGATGTGACCATGCAGACGTGACACCCAGTGGTGTGACCACCTTGCCATGCAGGTCCTATGTCGAGGTGACATTCTTCTGGTCAGGGAGTGACGGGGCTGGAAATTGGTGGCCGTGAGTGCTGCACCATGTGGGAGGCACATGCTAGGTGACATCCCAATGGGCAAGGTGTACCCAGGCCGAGGTGACACTCAGTGGCTGTGATGGCCTCACAACACAGGTGACCCATGCGATTTGGTATCCTGCATGGTGTGGTGTGACTGGGTTGACATGACACAGCGACCACATTGGACTTGCAATGTGGGTGGCATGCATGAGGTTAGCCCTGCCAGGTAGGGTGTGATCGGGCTGAGGTGACACCCGGCAGCCATGATGGGCTTGCCACATGGATGGCACACAAGAGATGACACCCCACTGGGCATGGTGTCATGGGGATGAGGTAAAACACTATGGCTGTTACTGCCTCACCATGGGGGTAGCACATGTGTTGTCGCACCCCACCCGGCCTAGAGTGATGGGGCCAAAATGAAACATGGTGACTGAGATGACTTGCCACGTGGGTGGCTAGAATGAGGTGGCACCCAGCTGTGCATGGCGTGGACGGGCCAAGATGACACCCGACAGCTGTGACAGCCTCGCCACGCTGGTTACCCCTGTGTGGTGGCATCCCACTGGGTGGTGTATGACTTGGCCAAGGTGACAACCAGCAGCCATGAAGGCCTCACTACATGGGTGACATTCGTGAGTTGAAACCCCACTGGGTGGGGTGTGCCCAGGCCTAGGTGAAACATGGCTGCCGTGAGGGCCTCAACACACTGGTGACCCGCATGAGGTGGTATCCTGCTGGGTGGGGTGTGCCCATGCCCAGGTGTCACCTGGCTGCTGTGATTGCCCTGCAAGGTGGGTTACCAGTGCTGGGTGGGGTGCACCCAGGTTGAGGTGACACATGGTTGGTGTGACAGATGAGCAATATGGGTGGCATGTGTAAGGTGACACTCCACTGGGGTGGGTGTGACCAGGCTGAGGTGACACCTTGTGGCTGTGACGGCCTTGCCATGTGGGTGGCATGTACGAGGTAGCACCCCACCAGGTAGGGAGTGATGGGGCCGAGGTTCCAGCAGGCCACTGTAATGTCCTCAACATGCGGGTGACCAATGAGATGTAGCATCCCACCAGGTGGGGTGTGCCCAGGCCTAAGTGACACCTGGCAGCCATGATGGCCTCACATTTCAGGTGACTCGTGCAAAGTGGCATTGCACACGGCGAGGTGCACCTGGGTTGAGGTGACACCTGATGACAGTGATGGACTCACAACACAGGTGGCTTGCATGAGGTGACACACTGGAGGACAGAGTGTGATTGAGCTAAGGTGACACCTGGTGGCTGTGGTGTCCTCATCACATGGGTGGCATGCAAGAGATGACACCCCACCAGGTGTGGTGTCATGGGGATGAGGTGACAGCTAGTGGCTGTGACTGCATTGTCATGTGGGTGGCACATGTGAGGTAGCACCCCATCAGGTAGGGAGAGTTGGGGCCGAGGTGACACATGGTGTCTGTGACGGCCACACCACATGGGTGACCTGCATGAGGTGGCATTCCACCATGAGGTGTGTGTCTGGGCCATTTTGACACTCAGTGGCTGTGATGTCTTCACCACCCGGGTGGCTCATGCAAGGTTTCACCCTGCCAGGTGGTGTGTTATGGGGCTGAGGTGACACACCATGGTCATGATGACCTTGCCATGCTGGTGACATATGTCAGGTGGTACCTGACCTGGTGGGGTTTGACAGGACTGATGTGACACCTGGCGGCCATGATGGGTTTGCCTCACAGGTGACCCGTGTGAGGTGGCACCCTGATGGGTGGAGTACAATGGGGCTGAGGTGACACCTGGTGGTTGTTACGGCCTTGCCATGCGGGTGGCCTGTACGAGGTAGCACCCCACCAGGTAGGGAGTGATGGGGCAGAGGTTCCACCAGGCCACAGTAGTGTGCTCAACATGCGGGTGACCAATGAGATGGAGCATCCCACCAGGTGGGGTGTGCCCAGGCCTAGGTGACACCTGGCAGTGTGTTGGCCTCACCACATGGGTGACCCTGGCAGGCTGGAACCCCACTGGGCAGGTGTTTCTGGGCCAAGGTCAAACACAGGTTCTGTGATGGCCTCACCACATGGGTGGCACCCCACTGGGTTGCGTGTGCCCAGGCCAAGGTGACACTCAGGGGCCATGACAGCCTTACCACGTGGATGACCAGTGTGATGTGGCCACCTGTTGGGCAGCACATGACTGTGCCAAAGTGACACCTGGTGGATGTGATGGCCTCACCATGCAGGTGACCTGTACAAGGCCTCACCACATGGGTGGCATGCATGAGGTTGCTCTCCACTGGGCAGAGTGACCCAAGGCCGAGGTGACACCTGGTGGCCATGGTGGCCTCACCATGCAGATGGCACATGTGGAGTGGCATCCCTCAGGGTGGGATTTGCCCAGGCCAAGGTCAAACCCCACTTCCATTATGGCCTCAATACGTGGGTGACCCACATGAGGTTGCACCCAGCTGGGCGGGTTGTGCCAGTTCTGAGGTGAAACCCAGTGGGCATGAAGGCCTAGCCACACGGGAGACCCACACATGGTGGCACACAGCCAGGCAGTGTGTAACTGGGCCAAGGTGACACCCAGTGACCATTACGGCCTTGCCTCATGGGTGATATGTGTGAAGTGGCACTCTGTGGGGCAGGGTGTTACCAGGCCTAAGTGACACCCTGGCCATGAGGGTCTTGCCATGTGCATCACCTGCATGATGTGGCTCCCCACTGGGCAGGTTGTGAAGTAGCCGAGGTGAAACTCGGCCTCCTGACCTCATCGCCATGCTGGTGGCATGTGCAAAGTGTCACTGTGATGGGTGGGGAGTGCCCAGGTCTAGGTGACACCCAGCTGCCATGCAGGCCTCATCAGGCAGATGCACCACAGTATGTGGCACTCCTCCAGTTGGTGTGTGCCCTGGCGAAAGTGAATCCCAGCATTCATGAGGGCATCAACATGTGGGTGACCCATGCGAGGTGGCAGCCCCCAGGTGATGTGTGACTGGGCTGAGGTGAAACCCAATGGAATGTCAGCCTCACCACATAGGTGACCCTGGTGTGGTGGCATCCCACCAGGCAGCATGTGCCCTGGCCAAGGTCAAACACAGCTTCTGTGATGGCCTTGCCACTCGGGTGACAGGTGCAAAGTGGCTCCCCATCAGGTGGCATGTGCCTGGTCTGAGGTGACAGCCAGCAGCTATGATGTACTTGCCACATGGGTTACCTATGTGAGGTGGCACCCCACTGGGTGGATATGCCCAGGTGGATGTGACACCTGGCAGCCCTGATGGCCTCAGCACGTGGGTGACTGATGTGAGGTGGCACCCTGCTAGGTGGGGTGTGATGGATCTGAGGTGACATCTGGCAGCCATAATGGCCTTGCAACATGGGTGGCACATGCAAAGTGGCACACCGCAGGTGGGATGTGAGGGGGTCTAGGTGACCCCCGGTGGCTTTGACGGTGCAGCTATGTGTGTGACAAGGGCAAGGGTGCACCCATCTGGGTGGGGTGTTACTGGACCAAGGTTACACCTTGTGACCATAATGGCCTCAGCACTTGGGTGGTATGCATGATGTGGCACCCTGCCAGCAGGGTGTGATGGGGCCAATCGACACCCCATGATTGTGACAGCCTCTCAACACGGATGACCCATGTGAGGTGGCTTGTTGCCGGGCAGGGTGTGACTGAGCTGAGGTGACATCTGGCAGCCATTACAGCCTCACCACATGGCTGACACATGCGCGGTGGCACCCTGTTTGGCTGGATGTGCCTGGGCCTAGGTGACAGCCTGTTGCTGTGAGGGCAATGCCACAAGTGTGACCCTTGTGAGATGGCACTCTGGTGGGTGGGGTTTGCATGGGCCTAGGGGCCACCTGGTGGCCGAGAGGGCCTAGCAACCCAGGTTACCCTCACGAGATGGCACCCTGCCTGATGGGGTGTGCCCAATTCAAGGTGTTACCTGATTGTCATGACAGCATCACCACATGCATGGCATGCACAAGGTGGTACACTGTTGGGCTGTGTTTTATAATTCTAGGTGACACCCCGTGGCCTTCATGGCCTTGCCATGTGGGTGGCATGCACGAAGTGGCTCCTGGCCGGCCATGGTGTCCCTGGGCTGAGGTGAGACCTGGCAACACTGACGGCCTCACCACATGGCTTACACATGTAAGGTGGCACCCCACAGGGTGGATGTGCCTGGGCTGAGGTGAGGCCTGATATCCCTGATGGCCTCACCACGTGGGTGAATCACATGAGTTGACACCCCACCAGGCAGGGTGTGATGGGGCTGAAGTGACACCCAGCAGCCATAATGGCCTTGCAATGTGGGTGGAACCAGCAAAGTGCCACCACTCTGGGCAGGGTGTAAGGGTGCCAAGGAGACACATGGTGCTGTGATGGCCCAGCACCATGGGTGGCAAGTGCAAGGTTGCACCCCACCAGGTGGGGTGTTACAGGGCTGAGGTGGCACCTGGTGGCTGTGATGGCCTCACCACTTGGGTGGCACACACATGGTAGCACCCTGAAAGGCAAGGTGCGATGGGGCCAATGGACACCCTGTGGCTGTGACAGCCTCGCAACCCTGGTGACCTATACTAGGTGTCTTCCTGCTGGGCAGGTTGTGACCAAGCTGAGGTGACACCCGGCAGCAAGATGGCCTTGCCACATGGGTGACCTGCAAGAGGTGGCACCATGCTGTGTGGGTTGTGACCAGGCCAAGGGGACACCTGGCGGCCATGACAGCCTCGCCACAATCGTAGCAAGTGTGAGATTGCACCCTGCAGGCTGCAGTGTGAGCAGGCCAAAGTGATCCACAGCAGCTGTGAGAGCCACATCACATGGGTGACCCTTGCAAACTGGCACCCCGATAGGTGGTGTGTGACTGGTCCAAGGTGATGCCCAGTGGCCATGAGGACCTCACCACATGGGTGACCCACATGAGCTGGCACCCTGCCTGGCAGGGTGTAACCAGGCCAAGGTGACATCTGGTGGCATAGAGGTGCTCACAACGTGAGTAACCATGCGAGGTGGCATCTCACATGGTGGGGTATGCCCGGGTTGAGGTGACACACTTTGACTGAGACAGACTTGCAGCACAGGTGGCATGCACAAGGTGACACCCCACTGTGCAGTGTGTGATCGGGCTGAGGTGACACCTGGTGGCTGTGATGGTCTCGTCCTGAGGGAAGCACATGCTAGTTGACACCCTGGCAGGTGGGTATTGACCAGGAAGAGGTGACACCCAGTGGCCGTGATGGCCTCACTACATGGGGGACACACAAGAGATGACATGGTGCCAGGTGTGGTGTCACAGGGACAAGGTGGCACCTAGTGGTGTGATTGCCTAGCTATGCAGGTGGCACATCAAGGTGGCACCTGGCAGGGCGGGGAATGATGGGGCTGAAGTGACACCCAGTGGCCATGATGGCCTAGCCATGTGAGTAGCATGCACTATGTAGCACCCCATCAGGCAGTGTCTGAGTGGGCTTAGGTGACACCTCGTGGCCTTGGTAGCCTCACCATGCTGGTGACATGGGTGAGGTAGCACCTTGCCTGGAGGGGTGTGACATGGCTGAGATGACACGTGGTGGTCATGATCCCTTGCCTCTTAGGTGGCTCCAGCGTGGTGGCAACCTGCTGTGAAAGCTATGAAGGGGTCAAGTTGACATCCCATGGCTATGACAGCCTCACCACATGGGTGACCCAAGTGAGGTGGCTCCCCACAAGACATGGTGTGACTGAGCTAAGCTGTCACCCAGTGGCAGTGATGGCTTCTCCATGCAGGTCACCCATACGAGGTGGTACCCCACTGGGTGGTGGGTAAAGCAACCAAGGTGACACCCGGCAGCTGTGAGGGCCTCATCACGTGGGTGATCTGTGCATGGTGGCTCCCCACCAGGCATTGTGTGCTCAGGCAGAGGAGACATCTGGCAGCCATGACAGCTTCACCATGCAGTTGACCTTTGCCAGGTGGCAACCTGCGGGGTGGGATGTGACCATGCAGACGTGACACCCAGTGGTGTGACCACCTTGCCATGCAGGTCCTATGTCGAGGTGACATTCTTCTGGTCAGGGAGTGACGGGGCTGGAAATTGGTGGCCGTGAGTGCTGCACCATGTGGGAGGCACATGCTAGGTGACATCCCAATGGGCAAGGTGTACCCAGGCCGAGGTGACACTCAGTGGCTGTGATGGCCTCACAACACAGGTGACCCATGCGATTTGGTATCCTGCATGGTGTGGTGTGACTGGGTTGACATGACACAGCGACCACATTGGACTTGCAATGTGGGTGGCATGCATGAGGTTAGCCCTGCCAGGTAGGGTGTGATCGGGCTGAGGTGACACCCGGCAGCCATGATGGGCTTGCCACATGGATGGCACACAAGAGATGACACCCCACTGGGCATGGTGTCATGGGGATGAGGTAAAACACTATGGCTGTTACTGCCTCACCATGGGGGTAGCACATGTGTTGTCGCACCCCACCCGGCCTAGAGTGATGGGGCCAAAATGAAACATGGTGACTGAGATGACTTGCCACGTGGGTGGCTAGAATGAGGTGGCACCCAGCTGTGCATGGCGTGGACGGGCCAAGATGACACCCGACAGCTGTGACAGCCTCGCCACGCTGGTTACCCCTGTGTGGTGGCATCCCACTGGGTGGTGTATGACTTGGCCAAGGTGACAACCAGCAGCCATGAAGGCCTCACTACATGGGTGACATTCGTGAGTTGAAACCCCACTGGGTGGGGTGTGCCCAGGCCTAGGTGAAACATGGCTGCCGTGAGGGCCTCAACACACTGGTGACCCGCATGAGGTGGTATCCTGCTGGGTGGGGTGTGCCCATGCCCAGGTGTCACCTGGCTGCTGTGATTGCCCTGCAAGGTGGGTTACCAGTGCTGGGTGGGGTGCACCCAGGTTGAGGTGACACATGGTTGGTGTGACAGATGAGCAATATGGGTGGCATGTGTAAGGTGACACTCCACTGGGGTGGGTGTGACCAGGCTGAGGTGACACCTTGTGGCTGTGACGGCCTTGCCATGTGGGTGGCATGTACGAGGTAGCACCCCACCAGGTAGGGAGTGATGGGGCCGAGGTTCCAGCAGGCCACTGTAATGTCCTCAACATGCGGGTGACCAATGAGATGTAGCATCCCACCAGGTGGGGTGTGCCCAGGCCTAGGTGACACCTGGCAGCCATGATGGCCTCACATTTCAGGTGACTCGTGCAAAGTGGCATTGCACACGGCGAGGTGCACCTGGGTTGAGGTGACACCTGATGACAGTGATGGACTCACAACACGGGTGGCTTGCATGAGGTGACACACTGGAGGACAGAGTGTGATTGAGCTAAGGTGACACCTGGTGGCTGTGGTGTCCTCATCACATGGGTGGCATGCAAGAGATGACACCCCACCAGGTGTGGTGTCATGGGGATGAGGTGACAGCTAGTGGCTGTGACTGCATTGTCATGTGGGTGGCACATGTGAGGTAGCACCCCATCAGGTAGGGAGAGTTGGGGCCGAGGTGACACATGGTGTCTGTGACGGCCACACCACATGGGTGACCTGCATGAGGTGGCATTCCACCATGAGGTGTGTGTCTGGGCCATTTTGACACTCAGTGGCTGTGATGTCTTCACCACCCGGGTGGCTCATGCAAGGTTTCACCCTGCCAGGTGGTGTGTTATGGGGCTGAGGTGACACACCATGGTCATGATGACCTTGCCATGCTGGTGACATATGTCAGGTGGTACCTGACCTGGTGGGGTTTGACAGGACTGATGTGACACCTGGCGGCCATGATGGGTTTGCCTCACAGGTGACCCGTGTGAGGTGGCACCCTGATGGGTGGAGTACAATGGGGCTGAGGTGACACCTGGTGGTTGTTACGGCCTTGCCATGCGGGTGGCCTGTACGAGGTAGCACCCCACCAGGTAGGGAGTGATGGGGCAGAGGTTCCACCAGGCCACAGTAGTGTGCTCAACATGCGGGTGACCAATGAGATGGAGCATCCCACCAGGTGGGGTGTGCCCAGGCCTAGGTGACACCTGGCAGTGTGTTGGCCTCACCACATGGGTGACCCTGGCAGGCTGGAACCCCACTGGGCAGGTGTTTCTGGGCCAAGGTCAAACACAGGTTCTGTGATGGCCTCACCACATGGGTGGCACCCCACTGGGTTGCGTGTGCCCAGGCCAAGGTGACACTCAGGGGCCATGACAGCCTTACCACGTGGATGACCAGTGTGATGTGGCCACCTGTTGGGCAGCACATGACTGTGCCAAAGTGACACCTGGTGGATGTGATGGCCTCACCATGCAGGTGACCTGTACAAGGCCTCACCACATGGGTGGCATGCATGAGGTTGCTCTCCACTGGGCAGAGTGACCCAAGGCCGAGGTGACACCTGGTGGCCATGGTGGCCTCACCATGCAGATGGCACATGTGGAGTGGCATCCCTCAGGGTGGGATTTGCCCAGGCCAAGGTCAAACCCCACTTCCATTATGGCCTCAATACGTGGGTGACCCACATGAGGTTGCACCCAGCTGGGCGGGTTGTGCCAGTTCTGAGGTGAAACCCAGTGGGCATGAAGGCCTAGCCACACGGGAGACCCACACATGGTGGCACACAGCCAGGCAGTGTGTAACTGGGCCAAGGTGACACCCAGTGACCATTACGGCCTTGCCTCATGGGTGATATGTGTGAAGTGGCACTCTGTGGGGCAGGGTGTTACCAGGCCTAAGTGACACCCTGGCCATGAGGGTCTTGCCATGTGCATCACCTGCATGATGTGGCTCCCCACTGGGCAGGTTGTGAAGTAGCCGAGGTGAAACTCGGCCTCCTGACCTCATCGCCATGCTGGTGGCATGTGCAAAGTGTCACTGTGATGGGTGGGGAGTGCCCAGGTCTAGGTGACACCCAGCTGCCATGCAGGCCTCATCAGGCAGATGCACCACAGTATGTGGCACTCCTCCAGTTGGTGTGTGCCCTGGCGAAAGTGAATCCCAGCATTCATGAGGGCATCAACATGTGGGTGACCCATGCGAGGTGGCAGCCCCCAGGTGATGTGTGACTGGGCTGAGGTGAAACCCAATGGAATGTCAGCCTCACCACCTAGGTGACCCTGGTGTGGTGGCATCCCACCAGGCGGCATGTGCCCTGGCCAAGGTCAAACACAGCTTCTGTGATGGCCTTGCCACTCGGGTGACAGGTGCAAAGTGGCTCCCCATCAGGTGGCATGTGCCTGGTCTGAGGTGACAGCCAGCAGCTATGATGTACTTGCCACATGGGTTACCTATGTGAGGTGGCACCCCACTGGGTGGATATGCCCAGGTGGATGTGACACCTGGCAGCCCTGATGGCCTCAGCACGTGGGTGACTGATGTGAGGTGGCACCCTGCTAGGTGGGGTGTGATGGATCTGAGGTGACATCTGGCAGCCATAATGGCCTTGCAACATGGGTGGCACATGCAAAGTGGCACACCGCAGGTGGGATGTGAGGGGGTCTAGGTGACCCCCGGTGGCTTTGACGGTGCAGCTATGTGTGTGACAAGGGCAAGGGTGCACCCATCTGGGTGGGGTGTTACTGGACCAAGGTTACACCTTGTGACCATAATGGCCTCAGCACTTGGGTGGTATGCATGATGTGGCACCCTGCCAGCAGGGTGTGATGGGGCCAATCGACACCCCATGATTGTGACAGCCTCTCAACACGGATGACCCATGTGAGGTGGCTTGTTGCCGGGCAGGGTGTGACTGAGCTGAGGTGACATCTGGCAGCCATTACAGCCTCACCACATGGCTGACACATGCGCGGTGGCACCCTGTTTGGCTGGATGTGCCTGGGCCTAGGTGACAGCCTGTTGCTGTGAGGGCAATGCCACAAGTGTGACCCTTGTGAGATGGCATTCTGGTGGGTGGGGTTTGCATGGGCCTAGGGGCCACCTGGTGGCCAAGAGGGCCTAGCAACCCAGGTTACCCTCACGAGATGGCACCCTGCCTGATGGGGTGTGCCCAATTCAAGGTGTTACCTGATTGTCATGACAGCATCACCACATGCATGGCATGCACAAGGTGGTACACTGTTGGGCTGTGTTTTATAATTCTAGGTGACACCCCGTGGCCTTCATGGCCTTGCCATGTGGGTGGCATGCACGAAGTGGCTCCTGGCCGGCCATGGTGTCCCTGGGCTGAGGTGAGACCTGGCAACACTGACGGCCTCACCACATGGCTTACACATGTAAGGTGGCACCCCACAGGGTGGATGTGCCTGGGCTGAGGTGAGGCCTGATATCCCTGATGGCCTCACCACGTGGGTGAATCACATGAGTTGACACCCCACCAGGCAGGGTGTGATGGGGCTGAAGTGACACCCAGCAGCCATAATGGCCTTGCAATGTGGGTGGAACCAGCAAAGTGCCACCACTCTGGGCAGGGTGTAAGGGTGCCAAGGAGACACATGGTGCTGTGATGGCCCAGCACCATGGGTGGCAAGTGCAAGGTTGCACCCCACCAGGTGGGGTGTTACAGGGCTGAGGTGGCACCTGGTGGCTGTGATGGCCTCACCACTTGGGTGGCACACACATGGTAGCACCCTGAAAGGCAAGGTGCGATGGGGCCAATGGACACCCTGTGGCTGTGACAGCCTCGCAACCCTGGTGACCTATACTAGGTGTCTTCCTGCTGGGCAGGTTGTGACCAAGCTGAGGTGACACCCGGCAGCAAGATGGCCTTGCCACATGGGTGACCTGCAAGAGGTGGCACCATGCTGTGTGGGTTGTGACCAGGCCAAGGGGACACCTGGCGGCCATGACAGCCTCGCCACAATCGTAGCAAGTGTGAGATTGCACCCTGCAGGCTGCAGTGTGAGCAGGCCAAAGTGATCCACAGCAGCTGTGAGAGCCACATCACATGGGTGACCCTTGCAAACTGGCACCCCGATAGGTGGTGTGTGACTGGTCCAAGGTGATGCCCAGTGGCCATGAGGACCTCACCACATGGGTGACCCACATGAGCTGGCACCCTGCCTGGCAGGGTGTAACCAGGCCAAGGTGACATCTGGTGGCATAGAGGTGCTCACAACGTGAGTAACCATGCGAGGTGGCATCTCACATGGTGGGGTATGCCCGGGTTGAGGTGACACACTTTGACTGAGACAGACTTGCAGCACAGGTGGCATGCACAAGGTGACACCCCACTGTGCAGTGTGTGATCGGGCTGAGGTGACACCTGGTGGCTGTGATGGTCTCGTCCTGAGGGAAGCACATGCTAGTTGACACCCTGGCAGGTGGGTATTGACCAGGAAGAGGTGACACCCAGTGGCCGTGATGGCCTCACTACATGGGGGACACACAAGAGATGACATGGTGCCAGGTGTGGTGTCACAGGGACAAGGTGGCACCTAGTGGTGTGATTGCCTAGCTATGCAGGTGGCACATCAAGGTGGCACCTGGCAGGGCGGGGAATGATGGGGCTGAAGTGACACCCAGTGGCCATGATGGCCTAGCCATGTGAGTAGCATGCACTATGTAGCACCCCATCAGGCAGTGTCTGAGTGGGCTTAGGTGACACCTCGTGGCCTTGGTAGCCTCACCATGCTGGTGACATGGGTGAGGTAGCACCTTGCCTGGAGGGGTGTGACATGGCTGAGATGACACGTGGTGGTCATGATCCCTTGCCTCTTAGGTGGCTCCAGCGTGGTGGCAACCTGCTGTGAAAGCTATGAAGGGGTCAAGGTGACATCCCATGGCTATGACAGCCTCACCACATGGGTGACCCAAGTGAGGTGGCTCCCCACAAGACATGGTGTGACTGAGCTAAGCTGTCACCCAGTGGCAGTGATGGCTTCTCCATGCAGGTCACCCATACGAGGTGGTACCCCACTGGGTGGTGGGTAAAGCAACCAAGGTGACACCCGGCAGCTGTGAGGGCCTCATCATGTGGGTGATCTGTGCATGGTGGCTCCCCACCAGGCATTGTGTGCTCAGGCAGAGGAGACATCTGGCAGCCATGACAGCTTCACCATGCAGTTGACCTTTGCCAGGTGGCAACCTGCGGGGTGGGATGTGACCATGCAGACGTGACACCCAGTGGTGTGACCACCTTGCCATGCAGGTCCTATGTCGAGGTGACATTCTTCTGGTCAGGGAGTGACGGGGCTGGAAATTGGTGGCCGTGAGTGCTGCACCATGTGGGAGGCACATGCTAGGTGACATCCCAATGGGCAAGGTGTACCCAGGCCGAGGTGACACTCAGTGGCTGTGATGGCCTCACAACACAGGTGACCCATGCGATTTGGTATCCTGCATGGTGTGGTGTGACTGGGTTGACATGACACAGCGACCACATTGGACTTGCAATGTGGGTGGCATGCATGAGGTTAGCCCTGCCAGGTAGGGTGTGATCGGGCTGAGGTGACACCCGGCAGCCATGATGGGCTTGCCACATGGATGGCACACAAGAGATGACACCCCACTGGGCATGGTGTCATGGGGATGAGGTAAAACACTATGGCTGTTACTGCCTCACCATGGGGGTAGCACATGTGTTGTCGCACCCCACCCGGCCTAGAGTGATGGGGCCAAAATGAAACATGGTGACTGAGATGACTTGCCACGTGGGTGGCTAGAATGAGGTGGCACCCAGCTGTGCATGGCGTGGACGGGCCAAGATGACACCCGACAGCTGTGACAGCCTCGCCACGCTGGTTACCCCTGTGTGGTGGCATCCCACTGGGTGGTGTATGACTTGGCCAAGGTGACAACCAGCAGCCATGAAGGCCTCACTACATGGGTGCCATTCGTGAGTTGAAACCCCACTGGGTGGGGTGTGCCCAGGCCTAGGTGAAACATGGCTGCCGTGAGGGCCTCAACACACTGGTGACCCGCATGAGGTGGTATCCTGCTGGGTGGGGTGTGCCCATGCCCAGGTGTCACCTGGCTGCTGTGATTGCCCTGCAAGGTGGGTTACCAGTGCTGGGTGGGGTGCACCCAGGTTGAGGTGACACATGGTTGGTGTGACAGATGAGCAATATGGGTGGCATGTGTAAGGTGACACTCCACTGGGGTGGGTGTGACCAGGCTGAGGTGACACCTTGTGGCTGTGACGGCCTTGCCATGTGGGTGGCATGTACGAGGTAGCACCCCACCAGGTAGGGAGTGATGGGGCCGAGGTTCCAGCAGGCCACTGTAATGTCCTCAACATGCGGGTGACCAATGAGATGTAGCATCCCACCAGGTGGGGTGTGCCCAGGCCTAGGTGACACCTGGCAGCCATGATGGCCTCACATTTCAGGTGACTCGTGCAAAGTGGCATTGCACACGGCGAGGTGCACCTGGGTTGAGGTGACACCTGATGACAGTGATGGACTCACAACACGGGTGGCTTGCATGAGGTGACACACTGGAGGACAGAGTGTGATTGAGCTAAGGTGACACCTGGTGGCTGTGGTGTCCTCATCACATGGGTGGCATGCAAGAGATGACACCCCACCAGGTGTGGTGTCATGGGGATGAGGTGACAGCTAGTGGCTGTGACTGCATTGTCATGTGGGTGGCACATGTGAGGTAGCACCCCATCAGGTAGGGAGAGTTGGGGCCGAGGTGACACATGGTGTCTGTGACGGCCACACCACATGGGTGACCTGCATGAGGTGGCATTCCACCATGAGGTGTGTGTCTGGGCCATTTTGACACTCAGTGGCTGTGATGTCTTCACCACCCGGGTGGCTCATGCAAGGTTTCACCCTGCCAGGTGGTGTGTTATGGGGCTGAGGTGACACACCATGGTCATGATGACCTTGCCATGCTGGTGACATATGTCAGGTGGTACCTGACCTGGTGGGGTTTGACAGGACTGATGTGACACCTGGCGGCCATGATGGGTTTGCCTCACAGGTGACCCGTGTGAGGTGGCACCCTGATGGGTGGAGTACAATGGGGCTGAGGTGACACCTGGTGGTTGTTACGGCCTTGCCATGCGGGTGGCCTGTACGAGGTAGCACCCCACCAGGTAGGGAGTGATGGGGCAGAGGTTCCACCAGGCCACAGTAGTGTGCTCAACATGCGGGTGACCAATGAGATGGAGCATCCCACCAGGTGGGGTGTGCCCAGGCCTAGGTGACACCTGGCAGTGTGTTGGCCTCACCACATGGGTGACCCTGGCAGGCTGGAACCCCACTGGGCAGGTGTTTCTGGGCCAAGGTCAAACACAGGTTCTGTGATGGCCTCACCACATGGGTGGCACCCCACTGGGTTGCGTGTGCCCAGGCCAAGGTGACACTCAGGGGCCATGACAGCCTTACCACGTGGATGACCAGTGTGATGTGGCCACCTGTTGGGCAGCACATGACTGTGCCAAAGTGACACCTGGTGGATGTGATGGCCTCACCATGCAGGTGACCTGTACAAGGCCTCACCACATGGGTGGCATGCATGAGGTTGCTCTCCACTGGGCAGAGTGACCCAAGGCCGAGGTGACACCTGGTGGCCATGGTGGCCTCACCATGCAGATGGCACATGTGGAGTGGCATCCCTCAGGGTGGGATTTGCCCAGGCCAAGGTCAAACCCCACTTCCATTATGGCCTCAATACGTGGGTGACCCACATGAGGTTGCACCCAGCTGGGCGGGTTGTGCCAGTTCTGAGGTGAAACCCAGTGGGCATGAAGGCCTAGCCACACGGGAGACCCACACATGGTGGCACACAGCCAGGCAGTGTGTAACTGGGCCAAGGTGACACCCAGTGACCATTACGGCCTTGCCTCATGGGTGATATGTGTGAAGTGGCACTCTGTGGGGCAGGGTGTTACCAGGCCTAAGTGACACCCTGGCCATGAGGGTCTTGCCATGTGCATCACCTGCATGATGTGGCTCCCCACTGGGCAGGTTGTGAAGTAGCCGAGGTGAAACTCGGCCTCCTGACCTCATCGCCATGCTGGTGGCATGTGCAAAGTGTCACTGTGATGGGTGGGGAGTGCCCAGGTCTAGGTGACACCCAGCTGCCATGCAGGCCTCATCAGGCAGATGCACCACAGTATGTGGCACTCCTCCAGTTGGTGTGTGCCCTGGCGAAAGTGAATCCCAGCATTCATGAGGGCATCAACATGTGGGTGACCCATGCGAGGTGGCAGCCCCCAGGTGATGTGTGACTGGGCTGAGGTGAAACCCAATGGAATGTCAGCCTCACCACATAGGTGACCCTGGTGTGGTGGCATCCCACCAGGCGGCATGTGCCCTGGCCAAGGTCAAACACAGCTTCTGTGATGGCCTTGCCACTCGGGTGACAGGTGCAAAGTGGCTCCCCATCAGGTGGCATGTGCCTGGTCTGAGGTGACAGCCAGCAGCTATGATGTACTTGCCACATGGGTTACCTATGTGAGGTGGCACCCCACTGGGTGGATATGCCCAGGTGGATGTGACACCTGGCAGCCCTGATGGCCTCAGCACGTGGGTGACTGATGTGAGGTGGCACCCTGCTAGGTGGGGTGTGATGGATCTGAGGTGACATCTGGCAGCCATAATGGCCTTGCAACATGGGTGGCACATGCAAAGTGGCACACCGCAGGTGGGATGTGAGGGGGTCTAGGTGACCCCCAGTGGCTTTGACGGTGCAGCTATGTGTGTGACAAGGGCAAGGGTGCACCCATCTGGGTGGGGTGTTACTGGACCAAGGTTACACCTTGTGACCATAATGGCCTCAGCACTTGGGTGGTATGCATGATGTGGCACCCTGCCAGCAGGGTGTGATGGGGCCAATCGACACCCCATGATTGTGACAGCCTCTCAACACGGATGACCCATGTGAGGTGGCTTGTTGCCGGGCAGGGTGTGACTGAGCTGAGGTGACATCTGGCAGCCATTACAGCCTCACCACATGGCTGACACATGCGCGGTGGCACCCTGTTTGGCTGGATGTGCCTGGGCCTAGGTGACAGCCTGTTGCTGTGAGGGCAATGCCACAAGTGTGACCCTTGTGAGATGGCATTCTGGTGGGTGGGGTTTGCATGGGCCTAGGGGCCACCTGGTGGCCAAGAGGGCCTAGCAACCCAGGTTACCCTCACGAGATGGCACCCTGCCTGATGGGGTGTGCCCAATTCAAGGTGTTACCTGATTGTCATGACAGCATCACCACATGCATGGCATGCACAAGGTGGTACACTGTTGGGCTGTGTTTTATAATTCTAGGTGACACCCCGTGGCCTTCATGGCCTTGCCATGTGGGTGGCATGCACGAAGTGGCTCCTGGCCGGCCATGGTGTCCCTGGGCTGAGGTGAGACCTGGCAACACTGACGGCCTCACCACATGGCTTACACATGTAAGGTGGCACCCCACAGGGTGGATGTGCCTGGGCTGAGGTGAGGCCTGATATCCCTGATGGCCTCACCACGTGGGTGAATCACATGAGTTGACACCCCACCAGGCAGGGTGTGATGGGGCTGAAGTGACACCCAGCAGCCATAATGGCCTTGCAATGTGGGTGGAACCAGCAAAGTGCCACCACTCTGGGCAGGGTGTAAGGGTGCCAAGGAGACACATGGTGCTGTGATGGCCCAGCACCATGGGTGGCAAGTGCAAGGTTGCACCCCACCAGGTGGGGTGTTACAGGGCTGAGGTGGCACCTGGTGGCTGTGATGGCCTCACCACTTGGGTGGCACACACATGGTAGCACCCTGAAAGGCAAGGTGCGATGGGGCCAATGGACACCCTGTGGCTGTGACAGCCTCGCAACCCTGGTGACCTATACTAGGTGTCTTCCTGCTGGGCAGGTTGTGACCAAGCTGAGGTGACACCCGGCAGCAAGATGGCCTTGCCACATGGGTGACCTGCAAGAGGTGGCACCATGCTGTGTGGGTTGTGACCAGGCCAAGGTGACACCTGGCGGCCATGACAGCCTCGCCACAATCGTAGCAAGTGTGAGATTGCACCCTGCAGGCTGCAGTGTGAGCAGGCCAAAGTGATCCACAGCAGCTGTGAGAGCCACATCACATGGGTGACCCTTGCAAACTGGCACCCCGTTAGGTGGTGTGTGACTGGTCCAAGGTGATGCCCAGTGGCCATGAGGACCTCACCACATGGGTGACCCACATGAGCTGGCACCCTGCCTGGCAGGGTGTAACCAGGCCAAGGTGACATCTGGTGGCATAGAGGTGCTCACAACGTGAGTAACCATGCGAGGTGGCATCTCACATGGTGGGGTATGCCCGGGTTGAGGTGACACACTTTGACCGAGACAGACTTGCAGCACAGGTGGCATGCACAAGGTGACACCCCACTGTGCAGTGTGTGATCGGGCTGAGGTGACACCTGGTGGCTGTGATGGTCTCGTCCTGAGGGAAGCACATGCTAGTTGACACCCTGGCAGGTGGGTATTGACCAGGAAGAGGTGACACCCAGTGGCCGTGATGGCCTCACTACATGGGGGACACACAAGAGATGACATGGTGCCAGGTGTGGTGTCACAGGGACAAGGTGGCACCTAGTGGTGTGATTGCCTAGCTATGCAGGTGGCACATCAAGGTGGCACCTGGCAGGGCGGGGAATGATGGGGCTGAAGTGACACCCAGTGGCCATGATGGCCTAGCCATGTGAGTAGCATGCACTATGTAGCACCCCATCAGGCAGTGTCTGAGTGGGCTTAGGTGACACCTCGTGGCCTTGGTAGCCTCACCATGCTGGTGACATGGGTGAGGTAGCACCTTGCCTGGAGGGGTGTGACATGGCTGAGATGACACGTGGTGGTCATGATCCCTTGCCTCTTAGGTGGCTCCAGCGTGGTGGCAACCTGCTGTGAAAGCTATGAAGGGGTCAAGTTGACATCCCATGGCTATGACAGCCTCACCACATGGGTGACCCAAGTGAGGTGGCTCCCCACAAGACATGGTGTGACTGAGCTAAGCTGTCACCCAGTGGCAGTGATGGCTTCTCCATGCAGGTCACCCATACGAGGTGGTACCCCACTGGGTGGTGGGTAAAGCAACCAAGGTGACACCCGGCAGCTGTGAGGGCCTCATCACGTGGGTGATCTGTGCATGGTGGCTCCCCACCAGGCATTGTGTGCTCAGGCAGAGGAGACATCTGGCAGCCATGACAGCTTCACCATGCAGTTGACCTTTGCCAGGTGGCAACCTGCGGGGTGGGATGTGACCATGCAGACGTGACACCCAGTGGTGTGACCACCTTGCCATGCAGGTCCTATGTCGAGGTGACATTCTTCTGGTCAGGGAGTGACGGGGCTGGAAATTGGTGGCCGTGAGTGCTGCACCATGTGGGAGGCACATGCTAGGTGACATCCCAATGGGCAAGGTGTACCCAGGCCGAGGTGACACTCAGTGGCTGTGATGGCCTCACAACACAGGTGACCCATGCGATTTGGTATCCTGCATGGTGTGGTGTGACTGGGTTGACATGACACAGCGACCACATTGGACTTGCAATGTGGGTGGCATGCATGAGGTTAGCCCTGCCAGGTAGGGTGTGATCGGGCTGAGGTGACACCCGGCAGCCATGATGGGCTTGCCACATGGATGGCACACAAGAGATGACACCCCACTGGGCATGGTGTCATGGGGATGAGGTAAAACACTATGGCTGTTACTGCCTCACCATGGGGGTAGCACATGTGTTGTCGCACCCCACCCGGCCTAGAGTGATGGGGCCAAAATGAAACATGGTGACTGAGATGACTTGCCACGTGGGTGGCTAGAATGAGGTGGCACCCAGCTGTGCATGGCGTGGACGGGCCAAGATGACACCCGACAGCTGTGACAGCCTCGCCACGCTGGTTACCCCTGTGTGGTGGCATCCCACTGGGTGGTGTATGACTTGGCCAAGGTGACAACCAGCAGCCATGAAGGCCTCACTACATGGGTGACATTCGTGAGTTGAAACCCCACTGGGTGGGGTGTGCCCAGGCCTAGGTGAAACATGGCTGCCGTGAGGGCCTCAACACACTGGTGACCCGCATGAGGTGGTATCCTGCTGGGTGGGGTGTGCCCATGCCCAGGTGTCACCTGGCTGCTGTGATTGCCCTGCAAGGTGGGTTACCAGTGCTGGGTGGGGTGCACCCAGGTTGAGGTGACACATGGTTGGTGTGACAGATGAGCAATATGGGTGGCATGTGTAAGGTGACACTCCACTGGGGTGGGTGTGACCAGGCTGAGGTGACACCTTGTGGCTGTGACGGCCTTGCCATGTGGGTGGCATGTACGAGGTAGCACCCCACCAGGTAGGGAGTGATGGGGCCGAGGTTCCAGCAGGCCACTGTAATGTCCTCAACATGCGGGTGACCAATGAGATGTAGCATCCCACCAGGTGGGGTGTGCCCAGGCCTAGGTGACACCTGGCAGCCATGATGGCCTCACATTTCAGGTGACTCGTGCAAAGTGGCATTGCACACGGCGAGGTGCACCTGGGTTGAGGTGACACCTGATGACAGTGATGGACTCACAACACGGGTGGCTTGCATGAGGTGACACACTGGAGGACAGAGTGTGATTGAGCTAAGGTGACACCTGGTGGCTGTGGTGTCCTCATCACATGGGTGGCATGCAAGAGATGACACCCCACCAGGTGTGGTGTCATGGGGATGAGGTGACAGCTAGTGGCTGTGACTGCATTGTCATGTGGGTGGCACATGTGAGGTAGCACCCCATCAGGTAGGGAGAGTTGGGGCCGAGGTGACACATGGTGTCTGTGACGGCCACACCACATGGGTGACCTGCATGAGGTGGCATTCCACCATGAGGTGTGTGTCTGGGCCATTTTGACACTCAGTGGCTGTGATGTCTTCACCACCCGGGTGGCTCATGCAAGGTTTCACCCTGCCAGGTGGTGTGTTATGGGGCTGAGGTGACACACCATGGTCATGATGACCTTGCCATGCTGGTGACATATGTCAGGTGGTACCTGACCTGGTGGGGTTTGACAGGACTGATGTGACACCTGGCGGCCATGATGGGTTTGCCTCACAGGTGACCCGTGTGAGGTGGCACCCTGATGGGTGGAGTACAATGGGGCTGAGGTGACACCTGGTGGTTGTTACGGCCTTGCCATGCGGGTGGCCTGTACGAGGTAGCACCCCACCAGGTAGGGAGTGATGGGGCAGAGGTTCCACCAGGCCACAGTAGTGTGCTCAACATGCGGGTGACCAATGAGATGGAGCATCCCACCAGGTGGGGTGTGCCCAGGCCTAGGTGACACCTGGCAGTGTGTTGGCCTCACCACATGGGTGACCCTGGCAGGCTGGAACCCCACTGGGCAGGTGTTTCTGGGCCAAGGTCAAACACAGGTTCTGTGATGGCCTCACCACATGGGTGGCACCCCACTGGGTTGCGTGTGCCCAGGCCAAGGTGACACTCAGGGGCCATGACAGCCTTACCACGTGGATGACCAGTGTGATGTGGCCACCTGTTGGGCAGCACATGACTGTGCCAAAGTGACACCTGGTGGATGTGATGGCCTCACCATGCAGGTGACCTGTACAAGGCCTCACCACATGGGTGGCATGCATGAGGTTGCTCTCCACTGGGCAGAGTGACCCAAGGCCGAGGTGACACCTGGTGGCCATGGTGGCCTCACCATGCAGATGGCACATGTGGAGTGGCATCCCTCAGGGTGGGATTTGCCCAGGCCAAGGTCAAACCCCACTTCCATTATGGCCTCAATACGTGGGTGACCCACATGAGGTTGCACCCAGCTGGGCGGGTTGTGCCAGTTCTGAGGTGAAACCCAGTGGGCATGAAGGCCTAGCCACACGGGAGACCCACACATGGTGGCACACAGCCAGGCAGTGTGTAACTGGGCCAAGGTGACACCCAGTGACCATTACGGCCTTGCCTCATGGGTGATATGTGTGAAGTGGCACTCTGTGGGGCAGGGTGTTACCAGGCCTAAGTGACACCCTGGCCATGAGGGTCTTGCCATGTGCATCACCTGCATGATGTGGCTCCCCACTGGGCAGGTTGTGAAGTAGCCGAGGTGAAACTCGGCCTCCTGACCTCATCGCCATGCTGGTGGCATGTGCAAAGTGTCACTGTGATGGGTGGGGAGTGCCCAGGTCTAGGTGACACCCAGCTGCCATGCAGGCCTCATCAGGCAGATGCACCACAGTATGTGGCACTCCTCCAGTTGGTGTGTGCCCTGGCGAAAGTGAATCCCAGCATTCATGAGGGCATCAACATGTGGGTGACCCATGCGAGGTGGCAGCCCCCAGGTGATGTGTGACTGGGCTGAGGTGAAACCCAATGGAATGTCAGCCTCACCACCTAGGTGACCCTGGTGTGGTGGCATCCCACCAGGCGGCATGTGCCCTGGCCAAGGTCAAACACAGCTTCTGTGATGGCCTTGCCACTCGGGTGACAGGTGCAAAGTGGCTCCCCATCAGGTGGCATGTGCCTGGTCTGAGGTGACAGCCAGCAGCTATGATGTACTTGCCACATGGGTTACCTATGTGAGGTGGCACCCCACTGGGTGGATATGCCCAGGTGGATGTGACACCTGGCAGCCCTGATGGCCTCAGCACGTGGGTGACTGATGTGAGGTGGCACCCTGCTAGGTGGGGTGTGATGGATCTGAGGTGACATCTGGCAGCCATAATGGCCTTGCAACATGGGTGGCACATGCAAAGTGGCACACCGCAGGTGGGATGTGAGGGGGTCTAGGTGACCCCCGGTGGCTTTGACGGTGCAGCTATGTGTGTGACAAGGGCAAGGGTGCACCCATCTGGGTGGGGTGTTACTGGACCAAGGTTACACCTTGTGACCATAATGGCCTCAGCACTTGGGTGGTATGCATGATGTGGCACCCTGCCAGCAGGGTGTGATGGGGCCAATCGACACCCCATGATTGTGACAGCCTCTCAACACGGATGACCCATGTGAGGTGGCTTGTTGCCGGGCAGGGTGTGACTGAGCTGAGGTGACATCTGGCAGCCATTACAGCCTCACCACATGGCTGACACATGCGCGGTGGCACCCTGTTTGGCTGGATGTGCCTGGGCCTAGGTGACAGCCTGTTGCTGTGAGGGCAATGCCACAAGTGTGACCCTTGTGAGATGGCATTCTGGTGGGTGGGGTTTGCATGGGCCTAGGGGCCACCTGGTGGCCAAGAGGGCCTAGCAACCCAGGTTACCCTCACGAGATGGCACCCTGCCTGATGGGGTGTGCCCAATTCAAGGTGTTACCTGATTGTCATGACAGCATCACCACATGCATGGCATGCACAAGGTGGTACACTGTTGGGCTGTGTTTTATAATTCTAGGTGACACCCCGTGGCCTTCATGGCCTTGCCATGTGGGTGGCATGCACGAAGTGGCTCCTGGCCGGCCATGGTGTCCCTGGGCTGAGGTGAGACCTGGCAACACTGACGGCCTCACCACATGGCTTACACATGTAAGGTGGCACCCCACAGGGTGGATGTGCCTGGGCTGAGGTGAGGCCTGATATCCCTGATGGCCTCACCACGTGGGTGAATCACATGAGTTGACACCCCACCAGGCAGGGTGTGATGGGGCTGAAGTGACACCCAGCAGCCATAATGGCCTTGCAATGTGGGTGGAACCAGCAAAGTGCCACCACTCTGGGCAGGGTGTAAGGGTGCCAAGGAGACACATGGTGCTGTGATGGCCCAGCACCATGGGTGGCAAGTGCAAGGTTGCACCCCACCAGGTGGGGTGTTACAGGGCTGAGGTGGCACCTGGTGGCTGTGATGGCCTCACCACTTGGGTGGCACACACATGGTAGCACCCTGAAAGGCAAGGTGCGATGGGGCCAATGGACACCCTGTGGCTGTGACAGCCTCGCAACCCTGGTGACCTATACTAGGTGTCTTCCTGCTGGGCAGGTTGTGACCAAGCTGAGGTGACACCCGGCAGCAAGATGGCCTTGCCACATGGGTGACCTGCAAGAGGTGGCACCATGCTGTGTGTGTTGTGACCAGGCCAAGGGGACACCTGGCGGCCATGACAGCCTCGCCACAATCGTAGCAAGTGTGAGATTGCACCCTGCAGGCTGCAGTGTGAGCAGGCCAAAGTGATCCACAGCAGCTGTGAGAGCCACATCACATGGGTGACCCTTGCAAACTGGCACCCCGATAGGTGGTGTGTGACTGGTCCAAGGTGATGCCCAGTGGCCATGAGGACCTCACCACATGGGTGACCCACATGAGCTGGCACCCTGCCTGGCAGGGTGTAACCAGGCCAAGGTGACATCTGGTGGCATAGAGGTGCTCACAACGTGAGTAACCATGCGAGGTGGCATCTCACATGGTGGGGTATGCCCGGGTTGAGGTGACACACTTTGACTGAGACAGACTTGCAGCACAGGTGGCATGCACAAGGTGACACCCCACTGTGCAGTGTGTGATCGGGCTGAGGTGACACCTGGTGGCTGTGATGGTCTCGTCCTGAGGGAAGCACATGCTAGTTGACACCCTGGCAGGTGGGTATTGACCAGGAAGAGGTGACACCCAGTGGCCGTGATGGCCTCACTACATGGGGGACACACAAGAGATGACATGGTGCCAGGTGTGGTGTCACAGGGACAAGGTGGCACCTAGTGGTGTGATTGCCTAGCTATGCAGGTGGCACATCAAGGTGGCACCTGGCAGGGCGGGGAATGATGGGGCTGAAGTGACACCCAGTGGCCATGATGGCCTAGCCATGTGAGTAGCATGCACTATGTAGCACCCCATCAGGCAGTGTCTGAGTGGGCTTAGGTGACACCTCGTGGCCTTGGTAGCCTCACCATGCTGGTGACATGGGTGAGGTAGCACCTTGCCTGGAGGGGTGTGACATGGCTGAGATGACACGTGGTGGTCATGATCCCTTGCCTCTTAGGTGGCTCCAGCGTGGTGGCAACCTGCTGTGAAAGCTATGAAGGGGTCAAGGTGACATCCCATGGCTATGACAGCCTCACCACATGGGTGACCCAAGTGAGGTGGCTCCCCACAAGACATGGTGTGACTGAGCTAAGCTGTCACCCAGTGGCAGTGATGGCTTCTCCATGCAGGTCACCCATACGAGGTGGTACCCCACTGGGTGGTGGGTAAAGCAACCAAGGTGACACCCGGCAGCTGTGAGGGCCTCATCATGTGGGTGATCTGTGCATGGTGGCTCCCCACCAGGCATTGTGTGCTCAGGCAGAGGAGACATCTGGCAGCCATGACAGCTTCACCATGCAGTTGACCTTTGCCAGGTGGCAACCTGCGGGGTGGGATGTGACCATGCAGACGTGACACCCAGTGGTGTGACCACCTTGCCATGCAGGTCCTATGTCGAGGTGACATTCTTCTGGTCAGGGAGTGACGGGGCTGGAAATTGGTGGCCGTGAGTGCTGCACCATGTGGGAGGCACATGCTAGGTGACATCCCAATGGGCAAGGTGTACCCAGGCCGAGGTGACACTCAGTGGCTGTGATGGCCTCACAACACAGGTGACCCATGCGATTTGGTATCCTGCATGGTGTGGTGTGACTGGGTTGACATGACACAGCGACCACATTGGACTTGCAATGTGGGTGGCATGCATGAGGTTAGCCCTGCCAGGTAGGGTGTGATCGGGCTGAGGTGACACCCGGCAGCCATGATGGGCTTGCCACATGGATGGCACACAAGAGATGACACCCCACTGGGCATGGTGTCATGGGGATGAGGTAAAACACTATGGCTGTTACTGCCTCACCATGGGGGTAGCACATGTGTTGTCGCACCCCACCCGGCCTAGAGTGATGGGGCCAAAATGAAACATGGTGACTGAGATGACTTGCCACGTGGGTGGCTAGAATGAGGTGGCACCCAGCTGTGCATGGCGTGGACGGGCCAAGATGACACCCGACAGCTGTGACAGCCTCGCCACGCTGGTTACCCCTGTGTGGTGGCATCCCACTGGGTGGTGTATGACTTGGCCAAGGTGACAACCAGCAGCCATGAAGGCCTCACTACATGGGTGCCATTCGTGAGTTGAAACCCCACTGGGTGGGGTGTGCCCAGGCCTAGGTGAAACATGGCTGCCGTGAGGGCCTCAACACACTGGTGACCCGCATGAGGTGGTATCCTGCTGGGTGGGGTGTGCCCATGCCCAGGTGTCACCTGGCTGCTGTGATTGCCCTGCAAGGTGGGTTACCAGTGCTGGGTGGGGTGCACCCAGGTTGAGGTGACACATGGTTGGTGTGACAGATGAGCAATATGGGTGGCATGTGTAAGGTGACACTCCACTGGGGTGGGTGTGACCAGGCTGAGGTGACACCTTGTGGCTGTGACGGCCTTGCCATGTGGGTGGCATGTACGAGGTAGCACCCCACCAGGTAGGGAGTGATGGGGCCGAGGTTCCAGCAGGCCACTGTAATGTCCTCAACATGCGGGTGACCAATGAGATGTAGCATCCCACCAGGTGGGGTGTGCCCAGGCCTAGGTGACACCTGGCAGCCATGATGGCCTCACATTTCAGGTGACTCGTGCAAAGTGGCATTGCACACGGCGAGGTGCACCTGGGTTGAGGTGACACCTGATGACAGTGATGGACTCACAACACGGGTGGCTTGCATGAGGTGACACACTGGAGGACAGAGTGTGATTGAGCTAAGGTGACACCTGGTGGCTGTGGTGTCCTCATCACATGGGTGGCAT
The DNA here is from genome assembly GCF_030028045.1 of Hippopotamus amphibius kiboko. Classification (NCBI taxonomy): domain Eukaryota; kingdom Metazoa; phylum Chordata; class Mammalia; order Artiodactyla; family Hippopotamidae; genus Hippopotamus; species Hippopotamus amphibius. Next base: position 100,193,089 of record NC_080188.1, on the reverse strand, counting down.
GCAAGAGATGACACCCCACCAGGTGTGGTGTCATGGGGATGAGGTGACAGCTAGTGGCTGTGACTGCATTGTCATGTGGGTGGCACATGTGAGGTAGCACCCCATCAGGTAGGGAGAGTTGGGGCCGAGGTGACACATGGTGTCTGTGACGGCCACACCACATGGGTGACCTGCATGAGGTGGCATTCCACCATGAGGTGTGTGTCTGGGCCATTTTGACACTCAGTGGCTGTGATGTCTTCACCACCCGGGTGGCTCATGCAAGGTTTCACCCTGCCAGGTGGTGTGTTATGGGGCTGAGGTGACACACCATGGTCATGATGACCTTGCCATGCTGGTGACATATGTCAGGTGGTACCTGACCTGGTGGGGTTTGACAGGACTGATGTGACACCTGGCGGCCATGATGGGTTTGCCTCACAGGTGACCCGTGTGAGGTGGCACCCTGATGGGTGGAGTACAATGGGGCTGAGGTGACACCTGGTGGTTGTTACGGCCTTGCCATGCGGGTGGCCTGTACGAGGTAGCACCCCACCAGGTAGGGAGTGATGGGGCAGAGGTTCCACCAGGCCACAGTAGTGTGCTCAACATGCGGGTGACCAATGAGATGGAGCATCCCACCAGGTGGGGTGTGCCCAGGCCTAGGTGACACCTGGCAGTGTGTTGGCCTCACCACATGGGTGACCCTGGCAGGCTGGAACCCCACTGGGCAGGTGTTTCTGGGCCAAGGTCAAACACAGGTTCTGTGATGGCCTCACCACATGGGTGGCACCCCACTGGGTTGCGTGTGCCCAGGCCAAGGTGACACTCAGGGGCCATGACAGCCTTACCACGTGGATGACCAGTGTGATGTGGCCACCTGTTGGGCAGCACATGACTGTGCCAAAGTGACACCTGGTGGATGTGATGGCCTCACCATGCAGGTGACCTGTACAAGGCCTCACCACATGGGTGGCATGCATGAGGTTGCTCTCCACTGGGCAGAGTGACCCAAGGCCGAGGTGACACCTGGTGGCCATGGTGGCCTCACCATGCAGATGGCACATGTGGAGTGGCATCCCTCAGGGTGGGATTTGCCCAGGCCAAGGTCAAACCCCACTTCCATTATGGCCTCAATACGTGGGTGACCCACATGAGGTTGCACCCAGCTGGGCGGGTTGTGCCAGTTCTGAGGTGAAACCCAGTGGGCATGAAGGCCTAGCCACACGGGAGACCCACACATGGTGGCACACAGCCAGGCAGTGTGTAACTGGGCCAAGGTGACACCCAGTGACCATTACGGCCTTGCCTCATGGGTGATATGTGTGAAGTGGCACTCTGTGGGGCAGGGTGTTACCAGGCCTAAGTGACACCCTGGCCATGAGGGTCTTGCCATGTGCATCACCTGCATGATGTGGCTCCCCACTGGGCAGGTTGTGAAGTAGCCGAGGTGAAACTCGGCCTCCTGACCTCATCGCCATGCTGGTGGCATGTGCAAAGTGTCACTGTGATGGGTGGGGAGTGCCCAGGTCTAGGTGACACCCAGCTGCCATGCAGGCCTCATCAGGCAGATGCACCACAGTATGTGGCACTCCTCCAGTTGGTGTGTGCCCTGGCGAAAGTGAATCCCAGCATTCATGAGGGCATCAACATGTGGGTGACCCATGCGAGGTGGCAGCCCCCAGGTGATGTGTGACTGGGCTGAGGTGAAACCCAATGGAATGTCAGCCTCACCACATAGGTGACCCTGGTGTGGTGGCATCCCACCAGGCGGCATGTGCCCTGGCCAAGGTCAAACACAGCTTCTGTGATGGCCTTGCCACTCGGGTGACAGGTGCAAAGTGGCTCCCCATCAGGTGGCATGTGCCTGGTCTGAGGTGACAGCCAGCAGCTATGATGTACTTGCCACATGGGTTACCTATGTGAGGTGGCACCCCACTGGGTGGATATGCCCAGGTGGATGTGACACCTGGCAGCCCTGATGGCCTCAGCACGTGGGTGACTGATGTGAGGTGGCACCCTGCTAGGTGGGGTGTGATGGATCTGAGGTGACATCTGGCAGCCATAATGGCCTTGCAACATGGGTGGCACATGCAAAGTGGCACACCGCAGGTGGGATGTGAGGGGGTCTAGGTGACCCCCAGTGGCTTTGACGGTGCAGCTATGTGTGTGACAAGGGCAAGGGTGCACCCATCTGGGTGGGGTGTTACTGGACCAAGGTTACACCTTGTGACCATAATGGCCTCAGCACTTGGGTGGTATGCATGATGTGGCACCCTGCCAGCAGGGTGTGATGGGGCCAATCGACACCCCATGATTGTGACAGCCTCTCAACACGGATGACCCATGTGAGGTGGCTTGTTGCCGGGCAGGGTGTGACTGAGCTGAGGTGACATCTGGCAGCCATTACAGCCTCACCACATGGCTGACACATGCGCGGTGGCACCCTGTTTGGCTGGATGTGCCTGGGCCTAGGTGACAGCCTGTTGCTGTGAGGGCAATGCCACAAGTGTGACCCTTGTGAGATGGCATTCTGGTGGGTGGGGTTTGCATGGGCCTAGGGGCCACCTGGTGGCCAAGAGGGCCTAGCAACCCAGGTTACCCTCACGAGATGGCACCCTGCCTGATGGGGTGTGCCCAATTCAAGGTGTTACCTGATTGTCATGACAGCATCACCACATGCATGGCATGCACAAGGTGGTACACTGTTGGGCTGTGTTTTATAATTCTAGGTGACACCCCGTGGCCTTCATGGCCTTGCCATGTGGGTGGCATGCACGAAGTGGCTCCTGGCCGGCCATGGTGTCCCTGGGCTGAGGTGAGACCTGGCAACACTGACGGCCTCACCACATGGCTTACACATGTAAGGTGGCACCCCACAGGGTGGATGTGCCTGGGCTGAGGTGAGGCCTGATATCCCTGATGGCCTCACCACGTGGGTGAATCACATGAGTTGACACCCCACCAGGCAGGGTGTGATGGGGCTGAAGTGACACCCAGCAGCCATAATGGCCTTGCAATGTGGGTGGAACCAGCAAAGTGCCACCACTCTGGGCAGGGTGTAAGGGTGCCAAGGAGACACATGGTGCTGTGATGGCCCAGCACCATGGGTGGCAAGTGCAAGGTTGCACCCCACCAGGTGGGGTGTTACAGGGCTGAGGTGGCACCTGGTGGCTGTGATGGCCTCACCACTTGGGTGGCACACACATGGTAGCACCCTGAAAGGCAAGGTGCGATGGGGCCAATGGACACCCTGTGGCTGTGACAGCCTCGCAACCCTGGTGACCTATACTAGGTGTCTTCCTGCTGGGCAGGTTGTGACCAAGCTGAGGTGACACCCGGCAGCAAGATGGCCTTGCCACATGGGTGACCTGCAAGAGGTGGCACCATGCTGTGTGGGTTGTGACCAGGCCAAGGTGACACCTGGCGGCCATGACAGCCTCGCCACAATCGTAGCAAGTGTGAGATTGCACCCTGCAGGCTGCAGTGTGAGCAGGCCAAAGTGATCCACAGCAGCTGTGAGAGCCACATCACATGGGTGACCCTTGCAAACTGGCACCCCGTTAGGTGGTGTGTGACTGGTCCAAGGTGATGCCCAGTGGCCATGAGGACCTCACCACATGGGTGACCCACATGAGCTGGCACCCTGCCTGGCAGGGTGTAACCAGGCCAAGGTGACATCTGGTGGCATAGAGGTGCTCACAACGTGAGTAACCATGCGAGGTGGCATCTCACATGGTGGGGTATGCCCGGGTTGAGGTGACACACTTTGACCGAGACAGACTTGCAGCACAGGTGGCATGCACAAGGTGACACCCCACTGTGCAGTGTGTGATCGGGCTGAGGTGACACCTGGTGGCTGTGATGGTCTCGTCCTGAGGGAAGCACATGCTAGTTGACACCCTGGCAGGTGGGTATTGACCAGGAAGAGGTGACACCCAGTGGCCGTGATGGCCTCACTACATGGGGGACACACAAGAGATGACATGGTGCCAGGTGTGGTGTCACAGGGACAAGGTGGCACCTAGTGGTGTGATTGCCTAGCTATGCAGGTGGCACATCAAGGTGGCACCTGGCAGGGCGGGGAATGATGGGGCTGAAGTGACACCCAGTGGCCATGATGGCCTAGCCATGTGAGTAGCATGCACTATGTAGCACCCCATCAGGCAGTGTCTGAGTGGGCTTAGGTGACACCTCGTGGCCTTGGTAGCCTCACCATGCTGGTGACATGGGTGAGGTAGCACCTTGCCTGGAGGGGTGTGACATGGCTGAGATGACACGTGGTGGTCATGATCCCTTGCCTCTTAGGTGGCTCCAGCGTGGTGGCAACCTGCTGTGAAAGCTATGAAGGGGTCAAGTTGACATCCCATGGCTATGACAGCCTCACCACATGGGTGACCCAAGTGAGGTGGCTCCCCACAAGACATGGTGTGACTGAGCTAAGCTGTCACCCAGTGGCAGTGATGGCTTCTCCATGCAGGTCACCCATACGAGGTGGTACCCCACTGGGTGGTGGGTAAAGCAACCAAGGTGACACCCGGCAGCTGTGAGGGCCTCATCACGTGGGTGATCTGTGCATGGTGGCTCCCCACCAGGCATTGTGTGCTCAGGCAGAGGAGACATCTGGCAGCCATGACAGCTTCACCATGCAGTTGACCTTTGCCAGGTGGCAACCTGCGGGGTGGGATGTGACCATGCAGACGTGACACCCAGTGGTGTGACCACCTTGCCATGCAGGTCCTATGTCGAGGTGACATTCTTCTGGTCAGGGAGTGACGGGGCTGGAAATTGGTGGCCGTGAGTGCTGCACCATGTGGGAGGCACATGCTAGGTGACATCCCAATGGGCAAGGTGTACCCAGGCCGAGGTGACACTCAGTGGCTGTGATGGCCTCACAACACAGGTGACCCATGCGATTTGGTATCCTGCATGGTGTGGTGTGACTGGGTTGACATGACACAGCGACCACATTGGACTTGCAATGTGGGTGGCATGCATGAGGTTAGCCCTGCCAGGTAGGGTGTGATCGGGCTGAGGTGACACCCGGCAGCCATGATGGGCTTGCCACATGGATGGCACACAAGAGATGACACCCCACTGGGCATGGTGTCATGGGGATGAGGTAAAACACTATGGCTGTTACTGCCTCACCATGGGGGTAGCACATGTGTTGTCGCACCCCACCCGGCCTAGAGTGATGGGGCCAAAATGAAACATGGTGACTGAGATGACTTGCCACGTGGGTGGCTAGAATGAGGTGGCACCCAGCTGTGCATGGCGTGGACGGGCCAAGATGACACCCGACAGCTGTGACAGCCTCGCCACGCTGGTTACCCCTGTGTGGTGGCATCCCACTGGGTGGTGTATGACTTGGCCAAGGTGACAACCAGCAGCCATGAAGGCCTCACTACATGGGTGACATTCGTGAGTTGAAACCCCACTGGGTGGGGTGTGCCCAGGCCTAGGTGAAACATGGCTGCCGTGAGGGCCTCAACACACTGGTGACCCGCATGAGGTGGTATCCTGCTGGGTGGGGTGTGCCCATGCCCAGGTGTCACCTGGCTGCTGTGATTGCCCTGCAAGGTGGGTTACCAGTGCTGGGTGGGGTGCACCCAGGTTGAGGTGACACATGGTTGGTGTGACAGATGAGCAATATGGGTGGCATGTGTAAGGTGACACTCCACTGGGGTGGGTGTGACCAGGCTGAGGTGACACCTTGTGGCTGTGACGGCCTTGCCATGTGGGTGGCATGTACGAGGTAGCACCCCACCAGGTAGGGAGTGATGGGGCCGAGGTTCCAGCAGGCCACTGTAATGTCCTCAACATGCGGGTGACCAATGAGATGTAGCATCCCACCAGGTGGGGTGTGCCCAGGCCTAGGTGACACCTGGCAGCCATGATGGCCTCACATTTCAGGTGACTCGTGCAAAGTGGCATTGCACACGGCGAGGTGCACCTGGGTTGAGGTGACACCTGATGACAGTGATGGACTCACAACACGGGTGGCTTGCATGAGGTGACACACTGGAGGACAGAGTGTGATTGAGCTAAGGTGACACCTGGTGGCTGTGGTGTCCTCATCACATGGGTGGCATGCAAGAGATGACACCCCACCAGGTGTGGTGTCATGGGGATGAGGTGACAGCTAGTGGCTGTGACTGCATTGTCATGTGGGTGGCACATGTGAGGTAGCACCCCATCAGGTAGGGAGAGTTGGGGCCGAGGTGACACATGGTGTCTGTGACGGCCACACCACATGGGTGACCTGCATGAGGTGGCATTCCACCATGAGGTGTGTGTCTGGGCCATTTTGACACTCAGTGGCTGTGATGTCTTCACCACCCGGGTGGCTCATGCAAGGTTTCACCCTGCCAGGTGGTGTGTTATGGGGCTGAGGTGACACACCATGGTCATGATGACCTTGCCATGCTGGTGACATATGTCAGGTGGTACCTGACCTGGTGGGGTTTGACAGGACTGATGTGACACCTGGCGGCCATGATGGGTTTGCCTCACAGGTGACCCGTGTGAGGTGGCACCCTGATGGGTGGAGTACAATGGGGCTGAGGTGACACCTGGTGGTTGTTACGGCCTTGCCATGCGGGTGGCCTGTACGAGGTAGCACCCCACCAGGTAGGGAGTGATGGGGCAGAGGTTCCACCAGGCCACAGTAGTGTGCTCAACATGCGGGTGACCAATGAGATGGAGCATCCCACCAGGTGGGGTGTGCCCAGGCCTAGGTGACACCTGGCAGTGTGTTGGCCTCACCACATGGGTGACCCTGGCAGGCTGGAACCCCACTGGGCAGGTGTTTCTGGGCCAAGGTCAAACACAGGTTCTGTGATGGCCTCACCACATGGGTGGCACCCCACTGGGTTGCGTGTGCCCAGGCCAAGGTGACACTCAGGGGCCATGACAGCCTTACCACGTGGATGACCAGTGTGATGTGGCCACCTGTTGGGCAGCACATGACTGTGCCAAAGTGACACCTGGTGGATGTGATGGCCTCACCATGCAGGTGACCTGTACAAGGCCTCACCACATGGGTGGCATGCATGAGGTTGCTCTCCACTGGGCAGAGTGACCCAAGGCCGAGGTGACACCTGGTGGCCATGGTGGCCTCACCATGCAGATGGCACATGTGGAGTGGCATCCCTCAGGGTGGGATTTGCCCAGGCCAAGGTCAAACCCCACTTCCATTATGGCCTCAATACGTGGGTGACCCACATGAGGTTGCACCCAGCTGGGCGGGTTGTGCCAGTTCTGAGGTGAAACCCAGTGGGCATGAAGGCCTAGCCACACGGGAGACCCACACATGGTGGCACACAGCCAGGCAGTGTGTAACTGGGCCAAGGTGACACCCAGTGACCATTACGGCCTTGCCTCATGGGTGATATGTGTGAAGTGGCACTCTGTGGGGCAGGGTGTTACCAGGCCTAAGTGACACCCTGGCCATGAGGGTCTTGCCATGTGCATCACCTGCATGATGTGGCTCCCCACTGGGCAGGTTGTGAAGTAGCCGAGGTGAAACTCGGCCTCCTGACCTCATCGCCATGCTGGTGGCATGTGCAAAGTGTCACTGTGATGGGTGGGGAGTGCCCAGGTCTAGGTGACACCCAGCTGCCATGCAGGCCTCATCAGGCAGATGCACCACAGTATGTGGCACTCCTCCAGTTGGTGTGTGCCCTGGCGAAAGTGAATCCCAGCATTCATGAGGGCATCAACATGTGGGTGACCCATGCGAGGTGGCAGCCCCCAGGTGATGTGTGACTGGGCTGAGGTGAAACCCAATGGAATGTCAGCCTCACCACCTAGGTGACCCTGGTGTGGTGGCATCCCACCAGGCGGCATGTGCCCTGGCCAAGGTCAAACACAGCTTCTGTGATGGCCTTGCCACTCGGGTGACAGGTGCAAAGTGGCTCCCCATCAGGTGGCATGTGCCTGGTCTGAGGTGACAGCCAGCAGCTATGATGTACTTGCCACATGGGTTACCTATGTGAGGTGGCACCCCACTGGGTGGATATGCCCAGGTGGATGTGACACCTGGCAGCCCTGATGGCCTCAGCACGTGGGTGACTGATGTGAGGTGGCACCCTGCTAGGTGGGGTGTGATGGATCTGAGGTGACATCTGGCAGCCATAATGGCCTTGCAACATGGGTGGCACATGCAAAGTGGCACACCGCAGGTGGGATGTGAGGGGGTCTAGGTGACCCCCGGTGGCTTTGACGGTGCAGCTATGTGTGTGACAAGGGCAAGGGTGCACCCATCTGGGTGGGGTGTTACTGGACCAAGGTTACACCTTGTGACCATAATGGCCTCAGCACTTGGGTGGTATGCATGATGTGGCACCCTGCCAGCAGGGTGTGATGGGGCCAATCGACACCCCATGATTGTGACAGCCTCTCAACACGGATGACCCATGTGAGGTGGCTTGTTGCCGGGCAGGGTGTGACTGAGCTGAGGTGACATCTGGCAGCCATTACAGCCTCACCACATGGCTGACACATGCGCGGTGGCACCCTGTTTGGCTGGATGTGCCTGGGCCTAGGTGACAGCCTGTTGCTGTGAGGGCAATGCCACAAGTGTGACCCTTGTGAGATGGCATTCTGGTGGGTGGGGTTTGCATGGGCCTAGGGGCCACCTGGTGGCCAAGAGGGCCTAGCAACCCAGGTTACCCTCACGAGATGGCACCCTGCCTGATGGGGTGTGCCCAATTCAAGGTGTTACCTGATTGTCATGACAGCATCACCACATGCATGGCATGCACAAGGTGGTACACTGTTGGGCTGTGTTTTATAATTCTAGGTGACACCCCGTGGCCTTCATGGCCTTGCCATGTGGGTGGCATGCACGAAGTGGCTCCTGGCCGGCCATGGTGTCCCTGGGCTGAGGTGAGACCTGGCAACACTGACGGCCTCACCACATGGCTTACACATGTAAGGTGGCACCCCACAGGGTGGATGTGCCTGGGCTGAGGTGAGGCCTGATATCCCTGATGGCCTCACCACGTGGGTGAATCACATGAGTTGACACCCCACCAGGCAGGGTGTGATGGGGCTGAAGTGACACCCAGCAGCCATAATGGCCTTGCAATGTGGGTGGAACCAGCAAAGTGCCACCACTCTGGGCAGGGTGTAAGGGTGCCAAGGAGACACATGGTGCTGTGATGGCCCAGCACCATGGGTGGCAAGTGCAAGGTTGCACCCCACCAGGTGGGGTGTTACAGGGCTGAGGTGGCACCTGGTGGCTGTGATGGCCTCACCACTTGGGTGGCACACACATGGTAGCACCCTGAAAGGCAAGGTGCGATGGGGCCAATGGACACCCTGTGGCTGTGACAGCCTCGCAACCCTGGTGACCTATACTAGGTGTCTTCCTGCTGGGCAGGTTGTGACCAAGCTGAGGTGACACCCGGCAGCAAGATGGCCTTGCCACATGGGTGACCTGCAAGAGGTGGCACCATGCTGTGTGTGTTGTGACCAGGCCAAGGGGACACCTGGCGGCCATGACAGCCTCGCCACAATCGTAGCAAGTGTGAGATTGCACCCTGCAGGCTGCAGTGTGAGCAGGCCAAAGTGATCCACAGCAGCTGTGAGAGCCACATCACATGGGTGACCCTTGCAAACTGGCACCCCGATAGGTGGTGTGTGACTGGTCCAAGGTGATGCCCAGTGGCCATGAGGACCTCACCACATGGGTGACCCACATGAGCTGGCACCCTGCCTGGCAGGGTGTAACCAGGCCAAGGTGACATCTGGTGGCATAGAGGTGCTCACAACGTGAGTAACCATGCGAGGTGGCATCTCACATGGTGGGGTATGCCCGGGTTGAGGTGACACACTTTGACTGAGACAGACTTGCAGCACAGGTGGCATGCACAAGGTGACACCCCACTGTGCAGTGTGTGATCGGGCTGAGGTGACACCTGGTGGCTGTGATGGTCTCGTCCTGAGGGAAGCACATGCTAGTTGACACCCTGGCAGGTGGGTATTGACCAGGAAGAGGTGACACCCAGTGGCCGTGATGGCCTCACTACATGGGGGACACACAAGAGATGACATGGTGCCAGGTGTGGTGTCACAGGGACAAGGTGGCACCTAGTGGTGTGATTGCCTAGCTATGCAGGTGGCACATCAAGGTGGCACCTGGCAGGGCGGGGAATGATGGGGCTGAAGTGACACCCAGTGGCCATGATGGCCTAGCCATGTGAGTAGCATGCACTATGTAGCACCCCATCAGGCAGTGTCTGAGTGGGCTTAGGTGACACCTCGTGGCCTTGGTAGCCTCACCATGCTGGTGACATGGGTGAGGTAGCACCTTGCCTGGAGGGGTGTGACATGGCTGAGATGACACGTGGTGGTCATGATCCCTTGCCTCTTAGGTGGCTCCAGCGTGGTGGCAACCTGCTGTGAAAGCTATGAAGGGGTCAAGGTGACATCCCATGGCTATGACAGCCTCACCACATGGGTGACCCAAGTGAGGTGGCTCCCCACAAGACATGGTGTGACTGAGCTAAGCTGTCACCCAGTGGCAGTGATGGCTTCTCCATGCAGGTCACCCATACGAGGTGGTACCCCACTGGGTGGTGGGTAAAGCAACCAAGGTGACACCCGGCAGCTGTGAGGGCCTCATCATGTGGGTGATCTGTGCATGGTGGCTCCCCACCAGGCATTGTGTGCTCAGGCAGAGGAGACATCTGGCAGCCATGACAGCTTCACCATGCAGTTGACCTTTGCCAGGTGGCAACCTGCGGGGTGGGATGTGACCATGCAGACGTGACACCCAGTGGTGTGACCACCTTGCCATGCAGGTCCTATGTCGAGGTGACATTCTTCTGGTCAGGGAGTGACGGGGCTGGAAATTGGTGGCCGTGAGTGCTGCACCATGTGGGAGGCACATGCTAGGTGACATCCCAATGGGCAAGGTGTACCCAGGCCGAGGTGACACTCAGTGGCTGTGATGGCCTCACAACACAGGTGACCCATGCGATTTGGTATCCTGCATGGTGTGGTGTGACTGGGTTGACATGACACAGCGACCACATTGGACTTGCAATGTGGGTGGCATGCATGAGGTTAGCCCTGCCAGGTAGGGTGTGATCGGGCTGAGGTGACACCCGGCAGCCATGATGGGCTTGCCACATGGATGGCACACAAGAGATGACACCCCACTGGGCATGGTGTCATGGGGATGAGGTAAAACACTATGGCTGTTACTGCCTCACCATGGGGGTAGCACATGTGTTGTCGCACCCCACCCGGCCTAGAGTGATGGGGCCAAAATGAAACATGGTGACTGAGATGACTTGCCACGTGGGTGGCTAGAATGAGGTGGCACCCAGCTGTGCATGGCGTGGACGGGCCAAGATGACACCCGACAGCTGTGACAGCCTCGCCACGCTGGTTACCCCTGTGTGGTG